>NW_021319443.1:188824-232930 GCF_001605985.2 Dendrobium catenatum
CATTTAAGGAAAGAAATTATGACTTGATTGGACAATCAAATCATCATGGGTGATCGAAGGATCGTTCGATACGATTCGCTGGACGATTGGACATTGGACAGCTCTTTTTCAGGGCGATGTTCAGGACGATATTCTACGATTTATACTGATAGTCCAGAACGATATATTATCGTCCGGGATTATATGAACAAATTTCTTATAATCGTCTCAAATCATTCCGGTTGATTGGGCTTATATTGTACTAATCGTATAGGACGATAATGTTGGCAACTTGCATTAATGAGCTCGTTTTGAGAGCTTCTATTTAAGCTTTGGCATGACACTTTGTAAGTGTCTTTGGCAGCCATTGTAGCTTCATTCTTGTGGGGGAAACTTGAAGAGAGAGCTTGAAAGGGAGAGAGGAAATGGTGGAGTTTGAGAGAGGGAGAAGATCCTGTGAGGGGGGACTCAAGGGAGTGTGGAGGGGGTTCCACACGGTTGCTCCGGCGAACTCGCACCTTAGTACCATCGGATTCAAGGCTTGTCTCGAGGTAAGTTCACCAAAGAAGAAGATCTCTTTGGTGTCAAAGGACCCGGCGACTCCGCCGCACTGGGGAAGGTGGAAGTGATTTTGTAAGGGCTTCTCCGCCTAGCCGTGGGGGCTAAAGGAGAGACACTAGTTTAGTGCAATACTTGGGGGGTGCCTCCAAGGAGTGGACGTAGGTCAAGGTTTGACCGAACCACTATAAATCCGGTGTGTTCTTTCTTTTTACAGTTTTCGCGTTTTAATTTCCGCATTTATTATTGTGGTGATTTGGATTGTGTTTTGGTGTTAAAGTTTTCCAATTCACCTCTCTTTAATTAAGTTGGGACTAAGTTCAAGAGGGCCTAACATCCCGAACGAACTTTCAGATAGGTCATGAACCTTATAAGGTGGAGGAGAATGCCCGAGACAGGCAATTGAAACTGTTGATAGAATGTTTTAATCCCTCAAAGAGAAAATGAATAAAGAATATTCATTCAAGAGGGAGAGTGACACCAAATTATTTTGACAAGAATTAAAAGCAGGTTTAAAACTACCTGAATATAAGAGGTTTGAAGAGTCGAAGCACACTGGTGACCCAAATTATTGCCCATACCATCGGATAGTCAGCCATCCTATTGAAGATTATTACATTTTTAAGGATTGGCTCAAAAGAAAGTACCAGAAAGGAGAACTCACATTGTCTGAAAATGTGTTGACTCATCCAAGGAAAGAAATAACTCGGGTGGTTACATCCTCTTCCATAACCCCAGTTGAAGAAAGAAGAAATCAAAAGATGCCAACTCAAGAAGAGCAGTGGGAGACTGCAGTCTCCAAGAAAACTATGAAAATGCTTAAGCAGCTTGAATGAGTTTCAAGTGTAAAGTGGAAGTCTCCTATTGAGCCGATGATAGATTTGATGGCATTGCATGTGGTATAAGCTTCTACTTATAAACAATTCCCCAACCAAGCTGACACTTCGAAGCTTGGAAGGGTGAAATCCTCCAAGAAGAAGACCAAGTTGAAGAAGCCCAATGAGAAAATGACTGCAACTCAAAGGGATATTAACAGTCTGGATGAATACTAATAGACTATGAGGTGACCTATTAAGCTCACTGACTCTATGTTAGGGCTTAAGATGGATAAAGCCAAAGAAGGTGACGAGGAATCTCTTCCCATAGAAGCATGTCGGGTCATCTTAGTGATGCCAAATATGCTGATAAAAGTACCCTATGAATCATGTATGATGGTGTTGCCAATGGATTACAGTTCAGAGGAGGATCTATATTTTCCAAATACAGATGAGTCAGACCCTGACATAGCTTTATAGATGGGACATATAAACCTGGGTGGTAACTCTGAATGAACAGATAAATCCCTAGATATAATAATGTCTGACTCTAAAGAAAATATCCCTTTAAATAAGTTTAAGCCAGAGGAGGTCGATCAAGTGCAACTAAGGAGTGGTAAGATATTACCACCTCCACCGAAGAAAGGAATCTCTAATAAAGATAAGGGGAAAGAGATAGTCATAAATGAAGATATCATCCTTAAAGACTCCAAGAAGAAAGATACTTTGACCAAGGGGATAGATTATAATGTCTTATCCCATTTGAGGAAAATTTTGATACAACTCAATATATATAATACTTTAGTGATGTCTAAAGACCTTCGGGAGATTTTGATTCAGGTTCTCAAAGACCTCAAAAGGTACGAGGCATATTTTCTTAAGCATAATATGGCAGAGGTCTTGTAAGCTCAAAATGAGTCATTCATCACTTTCACTGAATAATATATAATGCTCGGAATGGCGAATCATAATCTCCCTCTATATGTGACTACAAAAAGTAATGTGATGATGATTTGTCGAATCCTAATCGATCTAGGGTCATCCATAAACCTAACAAGCTTAAAAATGATGAGATCGTTGTGCCTCGATGTGGAACATCTTGGGTCAGATAAGTTGATGGTACATGGGTTTAATGAGAAAGGGCAGAAGACTCTAAGATCATTTACTCGCTCTCTCTCTCTCTCTCTCTCTCTCTCTCTCTCGTATTTGGGAAACTTCATACAAATGTCAAATTCGATGTGATTGATGTAAATACCACATTTAAAATGCTTCTTGGTCACCCATGGTTGCATGAGTACGACATCGTCTCGTCCACACTACATCAATGCATGAAGTACCTCAGGGATGAGGAGTAGTTCAGAATATCTGGTGACATCCAATCCTTTGCAGTTCATGAAGTGAAGATATATGAAAATGCCAAATACTTCATCCCAAAGAAGCTGAAGCCATCAAGCTCTCTTGAGGCCCAGGAATCAAACCTAGAAATTGTAAAGCAACCTAAATAACAAAAATAAGAAGAAATAGAAACATGTGAGGATAAAGAATGCAATGCCCTTCATTCCTAAAGAAAGGAAATACATACCTCACCTAGGGAGTGACACGAAAGAAAATGATGTCACACCTATCAAATCCAGAGGATATGCCAGTCAAAAGCCAAATAGAGTAGGGAGGTTGAATATTTAAATGATTATTATGACTACGACTCTATCTACATGAATACTATATAGGGTGTATTCTCAAAAAAAAAAAGATAATCTATCAATAGTAGATAGCATACTCAAAGTCACACGCATTCCCTTGCATCACTTCAAAGAATTCATTCCTTGAGAGGTGCATAATGTTGAAGAGCTTGTGACATTCTATGTACCTCCACTAAAAGAAAAGGGTGGACCAGCTAGTCTATTTCATTTAATCAAAAAAAACAAAGAAGAAATAAATTGTGACTGGTTCCGTACGCTCGTAACCTCTGGGGAATTAGTACTTACGAGATTTCCCAGGTATAATATTAAAAATATTTAAAGAATATTATGCAAGCGAGGTAAAACTCATTCCTCCAAACAACATGTTTGTTTCTACTTGAGCCTTTAGTATCAAAGGAATCCTCACTCATTAAAGAAGAAGAATATTTTTGCAATAATGGGTCGAGGATTCATCATACCAAAGTACCCCCAAAAGGAGATTTGCTGAGCAATCACATGCGGAGAAATCAAATTTAACGATGATGGTAATGAGGAGGCGTACGAAGTTGATAATTATGATGATCAACCTATAGAGGCCAAAACTATACCAGAAGAGCTTAAAGATTGTGAGCAAGCAGCCACTATAGATGAACTAAAAGAGGTCAACTTGGGAACTGATGAAGACCCTCATTCAACCTTTATTAGTTCTCTCCTACCTGAGAAGAAAATAGAAGAAATAAAGTAACTTCTTTGTGAATTCAGGGACTGCTTTGCCTGGATATATGCTGAGATGCCTGGTTTATCCCCTGATGTAGTAGTTCATAAATTAGCCGTTAAGCCTAACACATCACCCATCAAGCAAGCTCCAAGGAAAATGAGATTGGAGATTGAAGAATAGGTAATTGTAGAAATAAAGAAGCTTATAGATACGGGCTTCATTTAGGAAGAAAAGTATGCCGAATGGATTACCAATATTATTCATGTAAAGAAGAAGAATGACCAGATTTATATATGTATTGACTTTTGAGACCTTAATAAGGCGTGCCCGAAAGATGACTTTTCACTCCTAGTATCAAAACTTCTAGTTGATAAAATATTTAACTATTATATGTTCTCCTTTATGGATGGATTGTAAGAATAGAATCAGATTAAGATGATGCTTGAGGACGAAAAGCACACATAGTTCAGAATGTCCATCAGCATTTATTGCTACACGGTCATGCCCTTTGGTCTGAGGAACACTGGTGCCTCCTATCAGCGGGAAATGACACACATTTTTGATGAGTTAATATACCAGAAGGTCGAGTTCTATGTGGATGACCTTGTTGTCAAGAACATGTATCGAAAAGATTACTTAAAAGTTATGATCTAAAAATGAACCCCCTCAAATGTGCCTTCAGGATCTCCTCCAAAAAATACTTAGGGTATGTGATTCATCATCGAGGAATCGAGATTGACCCTAACAAAATTATGGCGATCACAGAGATGCCACTACCATGGAACCTTCGATAACTTTTTTATTTGTAAGGACAACTGGCTTTCATTCGGTAATTCATATCGAATCTATCGGGTAGGTTTCAACCATTTTCAATGTTAATGAAGAAGGATGTTCATTTCAAGTGGGAGGAAGAGTGCCAGGAAACATTTGAAAGTATTAAAAGATGTTTGTTAAATCCGTGCATTCTTACAGTGCCAATTCTGGGGAAACCTCTCATACTATACACAGCAGTATTAGAAGAGTCCCTCGGAGCATTATTGACCCAAAATAATAAAAAAAGATAAAGAAAATATACTCTACTACTTCAGTTGAAGGTTGATTGGAGTAAAAAGGCATTATTCTCATATTAAAAAGCATTATTTGTCATTAATTTTTGTAATTCAGATACTTTGCCACTATATGCTTTATCATAGAATCACCCTGATATCAAAGATCGATCCGCTAAAGTTGTTGATGACAAGACCAGTATTGATAGGTCATCTAGCCAGGTGGATAATACTATTACTATAATTTGATATTACATACATGCCACAAAGGAGGTGAAAGGATAAGCCTTGACAGATTTTCTTGCCATACATCCTATCACAGCAAACTCTCCACTCAATGATGATATGCCCGATGAACAAATCATGCAGGTTGAGGAGAATAAAAAACTATAATTCTAGGAGATGTATTTTGATGGGGCATCATTGATTAAACCTGACCGACCTCTAAATATTGCTACAGTCTGAGCAGGCATCGGTCTTGTTCTCATACCACCTGAAGGAGGCATAATGAAGTTTTCATTCAATTTGACTGAACCTCAGACCAATAATAAAGCCAAATATGAAGCACTAATAGTAGGGTTGGAGATTGTGATCGATGTCAAAATTCAAATTCTTCAAATCTTCGGTGACTCTCAACTAATGATAAATCAAGTCTTGGACATTTACAAGATTTGCAAGGTTGAGTTAGCTCATTGCCATCGATGAACCCTTGAGCTTTTGTAGCAGGTGCCAAATGTTAAAAGAATTTAGATTCCTCAGGGATAGAATGCCAAAGTAGATTACTTGGATAAATTGGCTAAGGAAATGGCAAATACCAATGAGGAGAAACCTATATTCATCGGAGTTTACAACCGTCGAATCTTAGAGCTCGCTCTGTTATAATTCTCAAAGGCAGATGGAATTCTAGTTTCAAGTTAGCAGGATGAAACCCCAGTTGACCCTCAATCTCTCCATCAGATTATTATGGAAAATTATCTAAAAGGATATCACGTGGCCAAGAGATGTAAAGCTAGTCAAGCTTCAAAATCATGGTTGCATTGCCTCGATGTTGAGGAAGGAGATGATTGGAGGCAACCCTTCATCGACTACTTCAAAGAAAGTAAACTCCCAAAGAATAAATCCCTAGCTACACAAATTCAAAAAAGAGCATTATGGTATACATTTGTCAATGACACATTGTATAGATGAGCTTTTAATCAAATATGGCTTAGATGCCTAGTAACCAAGGAATCTGATAAAGTGATAACAGAAGTCCACGAAGGACTTTGTGGTGCACATCAGTCATGTCCTAAAATAATTGCTAAAATCAAGAGAATGGGTTACTATTGGCCAACCATGGTAAGAGATTGTATTGACCACGCCAAGAGGTGCCATAAATGTCATATCTATGGTGATGTCATGCATCAACCACCAAATCCTCTCCACCCTACAGTAGCATGCTCGTCATTCGAATGCTAAGAACGGATATAATTAGTCCAATAGATTCACCCCCATCAGCAGGACATTGCTTCATCCTGGCAGCAACATACTACTTTTCAAAGTTGGTGGAAGCGGTTCCATTCAGAGAAGTCACATCTGAGCATGTGATCAATTTCTTTACCCACAATATTGTCTATAGATTTGGAGTGGCATGCCGCATAATCTCAGATAATTATATGACATTTAAAAGTACAAAAATTTACAAGTTTGTTGATCGGCATAGTGGTATTCATCCATATACAATCCAAGGGTAAATGGCTTGGCAGAGGCCTTCAATAAGATGTTTGTGAAATTATTGAAGAAGATCCTTACCAAGAATAAATGAGAGTGGCATATGAAGATGGCAGAAGTGCTATGGGCATACTGTACAAACTATAAGATGCCAACCAAATCCACTCCTAGTACTCGGTGTTGAAGCCATATTACCATGGGAGATTAAACTACAATCACTCTGGGTAGCAATCTAGAATGACCTTTCCTAAGAACAAAATGCTTGTTTAAGAATGGAAAATTTTGATGCACTTGATGAGATTAGATTGTAAGCTCAACAAAATATGGAAATCTACCAAGGAAGAATGGAGAATCCTTTGATCAGATGGTACACCCTCAGTCATTCCAAGAAGGGAAATTGATTATGGTGCTGAGAAGACCAATCATCCCACACCAAAAAATTGGTGGCAAGTTCATGTTCAATTCGAAAGGCCCCTTCGTCATCGAGAAGGTGTACCAAGAAGGAGCATATTAGTTAATTGATCTGAACGGTTAGAGGCCTATGCCGCCTATCAAGGGTCGATATTTAAAGAAGTATCATGCTTGAAAATTCCATATCTAATGTACTTTATAGTGATCAAAGTGTTATATGCATATTGATTAAAGCATGCTTACATCTATATTTTGAAATTCTCTTGTATAGAAAGAATGTATTTCAAAATCCCCCATCAGACTGGGGGCATTTTAAATATTTATTCAGGTTAACATCACACCGCATGCCAAGATCCTTGAATAAATATTTAAAATCTCAAAGATACAAAGCCTATCCAAAATGTCCCTGTGAGATAGGGGTATTTTAAATATTCATTTGGGTCAACATCATGTTATACGTCTAGATCCCCAAATGAATATTTAAAATCTCAAAATCTTAAATGTATTCTACTTTGAAATGTCCCTACGAGATAGGGGGTATTTTAAATATTTATTCGGGTCGACATTGTGTCACATGCTGAGATCCCTGAATAAATATTTAAAAATCATCAACATAAATATTCTTTTATGTTGAAGAATACAATGAATTCTTTTTTCAAAGTATATGAAGGCGATCTTTCAAAAATTCAAGTCACCTTCTTTTCCAATGTACCAAGGTTCAAAAGTTAAGAAAGAGACTTTTGTGGCTATACACTCCAATAATTTGAGCCAGAATAGCTTGAAGCCTTTCAACAGCCCGAAGATTAAGGTTCGAATGGGTGTAAAAGGCTAGATCAAATATGCCCAAATATGGCTGGATCGCTGGTAGCTTTGTCTACTCAACACACCATAAGAAAGGTCGTAGTAGAGGAACACCCACTTTGTCAACTTGTCAGTATGGATTATAGGAATTACGAAGGTTAATCCAACTCAATAAGTGTAAGTGATTGTAGTCTACAAAATTATCTTAATTGATCGGAGAATCAAAGTTCTACTGAAAGGAGGAGTCACGAACAACTACCAAATGCTCGTAGGCTCTAAATCTTCAACCATAAAAGAGAACTCCAAATCTACTAACTTCAATAAAATCAGCATTGGGAAGCACATTTCCTATAGCTCAAGTTTGAAGCCTGAAAGGGTGTAAAAGGTTAGATCCAACACGCTTAAATATGGTCAGATCACTAGTAGATCTATCTACTCAACAGCCATAAGAAAGGCCGTAGTAAATGAACCCCCACTTCAATAACTAGAGGACGAAGAGTTACCAAATCCTAGCTCTCATGATCTGATGAACTCAAGTGACTCAAATTAAAGTCTCCTCAAGTGGTTAATGATCAATATACTACCTACACTTTGTAGCATCAACGGAATCTAAAACCTACAAATCCTTCAACAAATCCATAAAGCACAAAGTGAGGATCAAAGGAATTTTTCTTTAATATGTCCATCAAAGCACAAAGCAAAAGACCGAAGAAAAATATCCCAAAGTTCACGGAAAGCCTATGGCTAAACTAAAAAGGATTCTATCATCAACAAGTCCGCTATACATAAAGCTCTGGACCGATGACTCCGCATCACCGACCTAATGCAAACCTAAGTGTTTAGGTCACTGAAATCTACTCCTTAATCAAGCCCGCCAAAGCAAGAAGCATAAGACCGAATGTATAAAAAACCACCTAACAAGTCAGTATTGACAATTTAGATAATCCTTCATCAATGTCCGCAGCACAAAGCAAAGGGAAGAAGGACCAAAATCTTAAGACTCAAGTTAAAGCTATGAAAAGAAGCATCATGAATGACATCTATAATTGTCCTTAAAGATTGGGGGCATTTTAAATATTTATTTAGGTCAACATCATGCTGCGTGCCATGATCTCCAAATAAATATTTAAAATTTCTAACAAAAATGCAGTTGAAGGAGGAAAGAATGGAAAATCCTCCATAAACTGAATGTGCTATTAGCATAAAGTATATTTTGAGCAAGATACAAATCATTTTGGAGGTAGCAAAGTCTTGCCATATGACGAGTCTATGAAGCTCAGACAAATTCTGAGCAATGCTTGCATGTATACGACAAAAATATTACATCCATACAAGACTACAATGGAGAAAGATGTTGAGCATTTATAAAAATATTGAAAATCAAGATAATGGTGGTTGCAAAGGAAGAGAAAAAAGTGACAAAGTTATATATTGCCATCAATCTACAGAGTGATACTATAAAGACCTAAGTACAAAGTACTCTATCACTAACACATGGATTTCCATTTGACCAAGATCAAATATATTAACTATACTAAAGATTATATATACAACTAAAGATCCATAAAGATGAAGAGATGGATTCTAGCAGATCCACTAAAAGAAATCTTAGTGTGACATCTAAGCAAATTTTTGGAGATCCACCGAATAAAAATCTTAGTGTGACATCAAAGCAAATTTTTAGAGATCCACTAAATGAAAGCCCTAGTGTGACATCTAGAATAAATATCTAGAGATCCACAGGGTCAATTGTCATACAACAAATGTGATTTGCTCTATATGCATACCACATTTATTGGGGAGAATTTGTTCACCTCTACTTGAGCAGCCAAATAGAAACAAATAAAAGGAAATAAACAAAATGCAAATATCATTACCTCTGCTGTAAATCCTACTCAAATCAATGACCCATCCTTCTACAGAGGCACCAAAAATGTCCTCTCACGCTTGCTTCGACCAATCGAGCTCCTTGCATATTAAAATAAGAGCAAAACTCTCATTCGTGCAGCTCTGACTTCTTTTCGCACACAAGAAATAAAGCTTCTCCACCCAGAAAGCTCCCCTTCAATGTTCCAACCTAGCTTCACTGTGCCAAAATCAACCCCAACCCCAAGTAACGATCTCATCATTGCTGCCTTCTCTCCCCGATCTCCCAAGGCTGAAATCCTAGAACCCATCTTCTCTTTATCCGCTCCTTCCCAACTCCACATGAACTCAGAGCCTACTCAGCCCATCATCTCTCCTACCTAAAGCCTCCATAACCCCTTTTCTTTGATCTACACACAGTGATAAAGAGAGAGAGAGAGAGGGAGAGAGAGTGCCGAGATCCTCTTACCTCGCAGAAGGCTTTACAGCCTCAAGCCACCACGATCGATCTTCTCAAGGCCGAAACCCACGACCCTCTTCTTCCATACTATTAGTATTAATATTAATAATTATAATATAATTATTATTATTATTATTATTCCTAAAGTTATTGTTGTTATTTTAAAAAAAAAAGAATTTTACAAATTTTGGAAAACCTTTTTCGGCGCTTGTACTGCAGTAAGTAACCACCCATGCGCGCTTTTCTTAGCACAGTGAGAGAAAGCTCATCGCGGTGCTTGTGGCGAGGTGGATAATCCTCCTAAAGTCCCATTTCTTATGTTTGTGGTGTGCCGAGGGACCCCTTATGCACGCTTTCTTAGCATGGTTGGAGGGAGATCGATATGATGCTTATGATGGAGGGTGAGCCTTGTGTGCGCTTTTTTTAGCATGGCAGGGTAAAAATATAAGTACCCATACACGAGGAAGAACTACTTTTGTTTTTAAATATCTTCTTTTAATAACCAATGCACGTCTTTCTTAGCATGGTGGATGACAAAAAAAATTACAGTCACGGTGTCTCTCAACACCAACCGTGCACATTTTTTTTTGCCATGGTGGGTAGGCTACCTCTTAGTTTTTTCCTAAACGGGGGAGACGTCAGGAGGTTGCCAAATTTTTATCTGAAAAAGATAATGACTTGAAAGAAATTTAGACAACAATGAACTTTATTTAGACAGCAGGGGACTTATGAACTTGAACCTAAATAAAAAATATAGAATAATATGCTATATCTTGAACCTCATTTTATCATGACTTGAGTAATAGTTAGGACTTAAATCAAACTCAATCAACTAGAATTTGATTTGAGCTTGGTCTTGAACTCAATCTAAACTTCAATTTAGACTCAAAGACCACAGAGGACCTTTATTTAGACTTGAACTTGAATAATAGAATAATGGACTATGCTTAAAATTGAACTCAAGCTAGAACTTGATTTGGACCACCAAAAATTTGGACTTGATTTGGAAATAATCAAATGATTTGGAACACAAACTAAAATAAAACTTGTCATTTGTCAATTTAACCACTTCAGTTCGAGTGCAAATGAATAATGATGTTGAGATTCCTCATACACAATGAACTGCCTTTAAAGATAAAGGATTTGCAAGCGTAATGTGCCTACAAGTAGCAAGAAGAGGTTGAAAGATATGTTGTGGTGGCAAAATCATGGCCTAAAATACTTTGGAAGAAGCACCAATGGATGTTGTAATTGACCCATGAAAGCTACCCTAGTAAAAATGAAAATCTCTAACTGATCATAATACAAATGAGTGTCATTCACATCATAGACCAATTGGCTATGTGATAAGAGATCTATATCATGCATCAATAGTTGTTGGTGGGTGACGATAAGGGATACACAAATAATATATGCATGAAGAAATTGATAGCGAGATACAACTCGATCAGTGGCTAATGACAAGTCATAGATGATGTAATTGATGGCGAAAGGAGAAATGTTGCTGAAATGATAGATTTGTAATGCATATAGATATTTGCAAGCAATAAAGGAGATTGAATATATAACATGTCAATAAAAAAATAGGGTGATTGTAAAGAAGATAATCTGCCTTTGCTCTCAATGCCACTTAACTGTATTTGAGAATATATGCTTCCCTAAAAGCATACACAAGGGTCATGTGATGAATGATACAATATGTTTATGAGCAGGATATGAAGGGTATTAAGCAGATGAAGCAACTTCTCTACAACACTCAAGTAATCAACAATAGACACAAGCAACCATGTTCAACTTGCAAGCAATGAAATAGGAGAGGGTGTATGATTTAATAGCAAATAGATTAGCACCTATGAATAGTAGAAGATATACAAGTTAATGTGGCAAATCAATAATCAACATACACAGAGAAATTAAGAACAAGTAAAAGCACCCACAGGTTGTGAGGTAGAAGGCGATGGATGTTACATCATCCTTGTAGTCAACCCCCATACAATGCCAATCAAACACATTGATCATTTGCAAGTAAAAGCAACTGGCATACAACAAATACAAACTTCTACAAGTTATCATAAGAGACCCATCATCTACACTAAATGCTACCTACAAGAAAATGTAGATGAACAATAGTAAATGAAAAGCCTACGGGCAGCTCAAAAAGATTTATATGTAAAAAAGAGCTTAACACCAACAAAGGGATCATGTCCATGATAAATGCAACTTTTCATACGAACAAAAGCAAGAGATTAGTTGGTGCACTATAATCCAACTACAGAAAGCAACAAATAGTACACGACAGTCTACCTGTACAAAGCAGCAAATAACTCAATACAAAAGCTATTATAACAAACCACCGAATCTGTAACATCCATGCAAGCGAATAGAAGGCGTTCACAGATATTTCAAAAATACCCTTGCATATGCACAGTAGCTTGCATACACATAGGTACATAAGGGGTTAGTATAATTATAAACATCCGTATAGGCTCCAGCGAGCGTGTTGTTGGTATAAACGTGATGCCTAGGGATGCTACGTGGGTCAAATGTCGAGTTCAAATTTGAACCCTGATCCTCCTAAGTGGGTAAATAGGATATGATAAGGTTTAACAAATAATTACAAAATACCCCCAAACACCTGTATGGTTCCTAGTGAGCATGTTATTGGTACACACGTGATGTCTAGGGATGCTGCACTGGTCAATAAGCGAATTCAAATATGAACCCGATCATCCTAAGTGGATCAATAGGAGTTGAAAGGGTTCGAACCATTAAACAAATATACGGTTGCGGCGACCAGTATATTTGTCTTAATACATTCGTATTAGTCCTTTAAGTCATATAATTAAGAGATTTCACTAATAAAGGCATAAAACTTATGAAAATTGATCCTCTATCTACAGCCGGGCAGAGTCAATAAGGTTTAATCCAAAAAAAAATGGAACTGGACCCTTTACCCCGATGATGGCCATATTAAATGTTTATCTGAACCGAAGGACTTCATAGACACTTTCTAATGCTTTCGAAGCTCCAGCCAAATTCCATAAAATTTAAAATCTCTAAAAATCATTCCAAAATGTCAGTATTTAAATTTAAAATTATTTATCCATACTTAAAGCAAAATCCATCCACCCTCCATAATAGTTTGTCAAGTAGATAAATTAAAATTTACTTCAGCTCACATAGAGTCAAATGCCTAGTCAAAAATATCACTAGGATCCATTCTCAAACAATCTCCTACTAGTAAGGATATGGTATGTGTCCTCTGCCCAATGGTTTTGCCACCAAATGGCACCGCATAATAAACGATTATCACCCGTGGTCCTCTGAACTGAGTGTTTTTCCACCAAATGCCATCATAAATACCAGTTATGGCCAGAGCCAATATGCTCTTTAGTAGAATAAAATTCTTGAGATATGAATTAATAGGATATGATCGATAGGGCACAAAGCTCTCTGTTAACTAAGGTGGATTTAAATTTGTACCCTTAGATAAATATTCACCCCAAGTCTACAAGGTCCACTTGGATGAAGCAACCCATGGCTACTAGCAAGGATTCTACTATGAGGTTGGGTCGACTACCTCCTCTAACTAAGTAGACCAGGGCCACAATGGCCTGGGACGATGGTGTTGAGATAGTTGCTACTTAGTTCTTATTTGTTTGATATTCTTGCAACTTGTATATTTTTTATAATTCCAAATATTATTATTTTGATTATTATTTTTTCTTAACATATTTTAGAAGAATTATTTTGCTCTTGTGAGTACTAACTTTTAAGGGAAATTATACTCTGGATTATTGAAGATTTTAAATTAAGATCAGTTTAGAGTTTACTGTAATTGAAGTCTATATTATCCATTTTATTAAGTCTGAGAGAGTGTGATTGTAATTGAGTAACTGAGCATACACACACCGGGGGAGAATTTAAAATTTATATTTTTTAAACTGGTCGTACTGTATGATATTCATTCGTACGAGACAATCTGGTCAGTTATTTTCCCCGATGAATAGTCGAATGAACATAATGAAAAAAAATTTTAAGTATGGATCATATTGTACGAACCCAGTTCATACATGGCTTCATGAGTACGAACATCCACTACAGGAAAAACGCTGAAAACCGGCAGTTAGTGTAGATTTACCGGCGGTTTTTAAAGTTACCGGCGGTCTAACGGCGGTTTGTGAACCGCCGGAAAAAATCACTTATCACCGCCGGTTTGGACCGCTGGATAACCGCCAGTTAATGTTGATATCCGGCGGTTTACCGTCAGTTTATAGACCGTCGGTAATGCCGGCGGTGTATCGTAGCTAAGCCGCCGATTTGGCCGTCGTTAGAGTCCGACGGCTAAACCGCCGGCGGAGCCGTCGGTAATACCGACGGTCTATAAACCGACGGTGCAAACTGCCGGTATTTGCCATTTTTCCTGTAGTGATCTCGGGTTCCAGGTCAAGTAAAAATAATTTTTCTAGGTATGGATCATATTGTATGAACCATACATGTTTTCACAAGTATAAACTTCTCGTGTTCCAAGTTGCATTAAAATAGTATGAACTTCTTGAGTTCGTACAAACCCTATTTATACATGCTTTTACGAGTATGAACTTCTTGAGTTCGCTCTAGCTCAAAAATATTTTTTTTAAGTATGAATCATATTGTACGAATTAAGTTCATATATGCTTTTATGAGTACAAACTTATTGGTTTCCAGGTCGCATAAAAATAGTTTTTCTAAGTATGGATCATATTGTATGAACCTTGTTCGTACATGCCTTTTAGAGTACAAAAAAGTGAGATCACATTTCATCTTGACATTTCGTACAGACAAATTTTGAAATTTTTTAAATGTTTATCCCGGACAAACTTCGTTCATACCAGATGATGACCGGGAAAGAAATGATTTCATATCGATTCACAATAGGTTCATACACAACTGTATTTAAACTATTCGTACATACAAAATTCGATCGTACTGTATAATCGTGTACACTCAAAATTGAAAACTTCAGTTTTCTTGATAGTTTTTCATGTCTTTTTGTATAAAAGGTTGACTAAAAATTGACATAAAAAATCTTGTCTTCATGATTCTTCAAGGGTAATTAAAGGAGAGAGTGTGAGAGAGTGTTTGAAAGAGATTTCTTGCTAGTGGAGTGTGAAGGATTCACAATCTTACTCAAAGGTAAGGATCTCTATGTGATTTGTGTTTTTCACTCTTCCTTTTATCTTTCTAGATTGCTCGTGAGAAGATCTTTGGAGAATATCTGATTCACTTCCAACACTTGAAGTGTAAAAGGATGATGGTTCTCTGCCGACACTTGGAAGGTGTTAAAGGATGATGGTTCTCTGCCGCACCAGGGATTAGTGGAAGAGAGTTTTGTAAAGGCTTCTTCGCCTTTCTGTGGGAGCAAAAAGAGAGTCACTTTTGGTAATAGAATAATACCTGAAGAGGGAGTCTTCAAGGAATGGATATAGGTCGTATTTGATTGAACCACCATAAATTTCTGTGTCATTTAAATTTTTGCATTTTATTTACTGCAAGTTATTATTCTATGGTTAAAAAGATTTATTTTAAAACTTTAATTAACTTGCATCTTAAATCAATGGTTTCAAATTTTAAATCCAAGATATTTTTAAATTACTAATTCCCCCCCCCCCCCTCTTGTTAGCCTTGGGACATTAGTTTAGGTTTGCCTTTATCCTGACTTTGATTCATGCCTATAACAAAGAAAACTTTCACTATTTTTTGGCCAACATGTCTTTTAGTGAGGATGGGAGTAGGATCAGATCTTATGTTTTTAAGAAAAAGGTAGAAATCATTAAGGAATATTTAAGAACCATTTTGTATTTAAGAACTCAAGAAATTAGAGCCCACACAATGACTTCTACATCTATTTTTGACTGGATCGAAATAAACAAAGTTATTAGAGGGAATGAAAAAATATGTCATTTACTTAGGTTTTATACCTTAAACCAAAATGCAAGGGTCATTCAGCATGTCCTTAGAACTTTTATTATTCCTAAAGCTGATGACCGCATTAACATTACTCCTCTTTTATCCACTATTACATATCTTCTCATGACTGGATAACCTATAGATGAAGCTCAACTTATTCTTAATTATAAGAAGAACATTATTTTAGGACACCTAGTGACCTATATCCTAGAGAAGAAGTATAATCTTATTTATTGCGAATATGAATTCATGGATTATGATTTTGATGATAGCAAACACTCTTATTTCTCTACGACTTCCTTGCCTAATGACATTTCAGGTCCACAAAATCAGACTGCAATTGGAACTAGCTCAAGATTGGGTAGACTAGGTCTGAGTCAGTTTGTAACTTTTCTTTTCTTGAGTCTATTATAATTGGCTTTGCTCCTGATGCTAAGTAACCTTACACACACACACACTTTAGAAGAATTTCTAACTGGTTTTTCGAGTTTACTATTTTTTGTAACATCATCCGGGGTGATATTTATATCGGTTTAAACGATCGGTTTAAAAATAGAAACCCTAATCAGGGCATCCTTATTAAGGAAGCCATCATTAAGCACATCATCCTGGATGATTTTGTATTTGCCGGGATAATAGGCTCAAATAAGAAAAAATCAGTCGTCATATCTATTTAGGTATTACTTATTTTTGGACATCATCCCGAGCATCATGCTGGGCATCAGCCTGACTGTTCTAGCACAATTTTTCTTAAATTAATCTGGTATTTAAGGAAAGGAATTTTGATTTAATTACACGATCACATTATCCTGGACCATCATAGGATCGGCCGGGATAATCCACTGGATGATTGGACATCAGACAGCTCTTATTCAGGGTGATATTCAAGACGATATTCCACGATTTATACTGATCTGCCAAGAGGATATATTATCATCCTGGATGATATGAACAAATTTCTTCTGATCATCCCAAATCATCCTAGCTGATTGGGCTTAATTTACACTGATCGGCCAGGATGATATACATATCATCCTGAACGATAAAGTTAGCAAGTTGCAATTAATGAGCTCATTTTGAGCTCTTTTATTTAAGCTTTAACAAGGCACTTAGTAAGTGTCTTTGGCAGCCATTGTAGCTTTGTTCTTTTGAAGAAAACTTGAAGAGAGAGCTTGAAAGGGAGATAGGAAAGGGTGGAGTTTGAGAGGGAGAGAAGATCCTGGAGGGGGTTTTTAGGGAGTGTGGAGGGGGATTCCACACGATTGGTCCAGGGAGCTTGTACCTTAGTACCATTAAATTCAAGGCTTATCTTGAGGGAAGTTTTGGAAAGAAGAAGATCTCTTTGGTGTCAAAGGACCCGGCTACTCCGCCGCATCAGGGAAGGTGGAAGTGATTTTGTAAGGGCTTCTCCGCCTTGCTGTGGGGGCTAAAGGAGAAACACTGAGTTTAGTACAATACTCAAAGGGTGCCTTCAAGGAGTGGATGTAGGTCAAGGTTTGACCGAACCACTATAAATCTGGTGTGTTCTTTCCTTTATTATTTTTTGAATTTAATTTCTGCACTTGGTTTTCTTTATGGTGAATCTTGGTTTTGGTTTTAAGATTGTGTTTTGATTGTGAGAGATTTTTTAAAATACTAATTCACCCCCCTCTTGGTTAGCCTTAGGACTAGTTCATAAGGGCTTAACATCCCTAACAAATTTTCATTGTTCACCCTGATGTTCTACTTAAATTGCCTATCTACTTCATTGATGCTTTGTTTTGAGCACCTTTTAGGAAAGGTGATAATACAACTGAGGATTCTAAGGGAGAAGGGGGAGCACCAGCACCTACACCTGTGCCTATTCATGGACCTAATTTTTAGGAGATGGTGCAGCGCTTTGACCGATTAGAGAGTCATTTTGATCAGCGCTTTGATCAAATTCAGGCTCATCTACACCAACAGGATGCTTAGTACCAGCAAGATATGGTAAGATTCTAGGAGAGTTCGAATATGTGAACACTAACATAGCTATGATGAATAGCTATTTTTCTATCTTCAACTAGTCACCGCCTTCAAACCAGGGCCCCTCAGATTTTTAGATGTACTTCTTATGTGCTATCTTTGTCAGTCCTTTGAGATGTGAAGTGATGATTTCTATGTTGTGTTTATTTAGTATTTTTGAACTTGTCTTGTTTTAGATTTTTGATGTTGTTATGTTTTTACTTATTTTGAAATAGATGATATTGATATCAGATGTACTTTGTATTGGATCTTTATATTGATATCAATAAAAAATATCTTATTTTCCTTTGTTGATTTTGTTCTTTGTGTGAAATGTAAGTTTGCTCATATATTAATCCTGACTTATTTGATCTAAAAAGTGTTATAACATGAATTGCAATACAAAAATTAAATTCATTTTGAAATCTTTTTTTTTTCAAAAATATAAATTAATTTATAGCTCAATCAAGTTAAGCCTATCATCTCATAATCTTTTTAGGCATATATAATTTTATTATTATTATTACAATTTAGATGTCTTATTATTTTTATTTATCTTTTCAATATAATTATCTTTGTACATATAGAAGTTTGAGGTTTTAGATTATTAATTTTGGAAATATCAATTAAGAAAAATTGGAGTAATGTACAAGTATACAAAAATCGAAAGAATGCGCAATGGTTCGCAAATTGAAACGAGGCACAAAATTAGTCCAAATACAAAAACATGCACAAAGTATGCCACAAATATTTGAAAAGATGCACAATGTCACTAAACAAGTGTATTGATAATATTCTTTACTCTATCTTTTAATCTTCAAATTCAAATCAATCTAATGTTCAAGTATATTTTGTATTGGAAATTGAGTTTAATTAATCTTCATTTCGTCACTTCTGCAATAATTCTTCTTATCTAATTATCTAAAATATTTCATGAACTTGATATGTTTATCTTATCTATGTTATATTTTAATTTAAATGTTTTGAATCTTTAATTTTCTCTAATGGATATTAATCTTCTTATTGCAATTATAATTCAATCTCTTTCAAGATCAATTATCAAAGGTTTATCATATGACTTCCTTCATTTCTTTTGTTTTTCTTCTTTCTTCTTTTTGTTGTTGTCAAAAAGTGAGAGAAATATTATTTGTTTGCATTTGATGTTTGCATTTTTATTATTTGTTAGAGTTGTTTTTTTTTTTGAAGTGTTTTGTGAGTTTATAAAAAAAATTAAAAAAAAATTATTTGTTCTTAAAAAAAATTCCCTTATATTCATTTGCTTATTCATTTAGGGGGAGTTAAGGAGAAATTTAGGGTATTCAATTTTATTCAAATAATAAGTATTTTTCCATCATTAAAAAGGGGGAGATTTTTTATAAAAAGTGAGAGAAATATTATTTGTTTGCATTTGATGTTTGCATTTTTATTATTTGTTAGAGTTGTTTTTTTTTTTGAAGTGTTTTGTGAGTTTATAAAAAAATTAAAAAAAAAAAATATTTGTTCTTAAAAAAAATTCCCTTATATTCATATGCTTATTCATTTAGTGGGAGATAACGAGAAATTTAGGGTATTCAATTTTATTTAAATTATAAGTATTTTGCCATCATTAAAAAGGGGGAGATTTTTTATATAGTTGATACTTAGTTCTAGCCTATTTGATATTCTTGCAACTTGTATATTTTTTATGATTCTAAATGATATTATTTTGATTATTATTTCTCCTACCATATTTTAGAAGAATTGTTTTGCTCTTGTGTGTACTAATACTTTAGGGAAATCACACTCCGGATTGTTGAAGACTTCAAATCAAGATCAGATTAGAGTTTTTTGTAATTGTAGTCTGTATTTTCCATTTTATTAAGTCTGAGAGAGTGTGATTGTAATTAAGTAACTGAGCACACATACAGTGAGTGAGAGTTTAAAGTTCATATTTTTTAAACTGATCGTACTGTATGATATTCGTTCGTACGAAATGATCTAGTCAGTTATCTTCCCTAACGAACAGTCAAACGAAAAGAATAAATTTTTTTTTTAAGAATGAATCATACTGTATGAACCCAGTTCATACATAGTTTCATTAGTACAAACTTCTCGGGTTCCAGATCATGTAAAAATATTTTTTCTAAGTATGGATTGTACTGTACGAACCCAGTTCTTACATGCTTTCTCAAGTATGAACTTCTCGGGTTCCAAGTCATGTAAAAATATTTTTTTAAAGTATGGATTATACTGTATGAACCCAGTTCATACATGCTTTCATGAGTACAAACTTCTAGGGTCCGTTCTCGCTCAAAAATATTTTTTTTAAACATGGATCATACTGTTTTTGAAAATTTTTCTAAGTATTGATCGTACTATACGAACCCATTTCATATATTCCTTCTAGAGTACGATAATGTGATATCACATTTTGCCCCGACATTTTGTACAGATGAATTTTGAAAATTTTTAACTATTCATCCCAGACAAACTTCGTTCATACAGAATGATGATCGAGTATGAAACAATTTCGTACCATTTCACAATAGGTTCATACGTAATAGTATTTGAACTATTCATATGTATGAAATTTGATCGTACTGTACGATCGTGTACGCTAAAAAATAAAAAATTTAGTTCGTTGGATGGTTTTTTGTGTCTTTTTATATAAAAGGTCCACCAAAAATTGACGTAATAGTTCTTATCTTTCATGATTTTTCAAGGACAATTGAAGGAGAGAGTGTGAGAGAGTATTTGAGAGAGATTTCTTGCTAGTAGAGTGTGAAGGGTTCACAAGGTTACTCAAAGATAAGGATCTCTATGTGATTTATGTTTTTCACTCTTCCTCTTATCTTTTTAGATTGCTCGTGAGAATATTTTTGGAGAAGATCTGGTTGTCTACTGACACTTGGAGAGTGTGAATAGTTGACGGTTCTCTGCTGACACTTAGAGAGTATGAATGGATGACAGTTCTCTGCCGACAGTTAGAAAGTGTGAAAGAATGATGGTTCTCTACCGACACGTGGAGAGTGTGAAAGGATGACAGTTCTCTGCTGACACTTAAAAGGTGTGAAAGGATGATGGTTCTCTACCACATCGGGGATTGGTGAAAGAGAGTTTTTGTAAAGGCTTCTCCGCCTTGCTGTGGGGGAAAAAGGAGAGTCACTTTTGGTAATAGTTCAATACCTGAAGAGGGATTCTTCAGAGAGTGGATGAAGGTCGTGTTTGACCAAACCACTATAAATTTCTGTCATTTAAATTTCTACATTTTTTTACTGCAAGTTTTTATTCTATGGTTGAAAAGTTTTATTTTAAAACTTTAATTAACTTGCTTCATAAATCAATAGTTTCAAATTTTAAATTCAAGAGATTTTTTAAATTACCAATTCACCCCCCTTTTAACTAGCCTTATGACATTAGTTTAGGTTTAACAACCTAATCTAGATTCAATAAGAATCAATAGACGGAACCATGGGATCTTGATCGTGTCCATCATCCATTCCCCCACCATCCGCTTTATGTGCAAGATGGTGAAGTTTCTATTTTAAATATCAAATTTCCAAACCTAAGCCCAATGCTGCTACTATATGCCATATAACATGTATTTATATGTATCTGATTGATGATTAGCCTTAATCAAAAGTTCTCTCTAGTTATTGGGAGCGGTAATTAACTATAGGGGCTATAGGAAACAAGAACTCAGATCATAAAGTCCTTGAAAAATGAGGGCGAAATCTTTAGGTAGTGTCTTATCTACAAACCCATCTGCATTCTAAAATTTATCCCGAAACTAATTTTGTTAAAACTCCCCCCGAAGAAAAGCAATAGTGGGAGGAGACCAGAGCAAAATTTTCGGAGCCCAGAGATGTTTATTGAATACTATTAAACCATAAATGTACTCCATCTTTGCCTCAACTCCATACTATAATACGGGAAAGGAATATTATTTCCTAAAACTTTAAAAACCAATGAGTTTTTTAATACTTGAGCATTTTCGATTTCATTCTTAGAATTAAGTTTAATAGTAATTCCATAATTTGATATCTTAGTTGAAATAAAATTATGATTGATTCTAATATGAGGAGTTCTTTCCATGAATTAACTAAACTCTCATTATGAATAGAATTCTAAATATCATCAATACCACCAATATGATTATTATCACAATGCTCAAAATGTTGAGCAGCAACATTTAAGTCATTTTGAAATTTTGAAGAAGAATTCTTAAACTTTTATGATAAATTTCCTATCACAGGAAAATCAGCATTTGATGAATTACCACACATAAATCTGTAAACTTTTAAGTTCAAATCTGATGAAGAAGCTTCAAAATCATTCACCTCTGACCTCTAAAAATTATTTCTCTTATCCCTCAAAGGATTGACCTTTGAAACATTCAAATCTTCTATGATCTTCTTTCCTTTCCCTTCAACTAGAGTAATTTAATGAACGGGCAGATGAAATCCTTGTTCAATAACTAGAAAAGAATTTTTTATATTGGTTTTTTGAATCCTTCTACTATGTAATGAAATATTATTATTGATGCCTCCATATCATAAGGGAGTAGCAATATTCTTGGAAGAAGATTGAAGAATAGTAGAAGAAATGATACTTGGCGAGTGCCGATGGTCATCTCCACCATAATAGACCTCCCGCAAAAAAATAGGATGATTAAAATTTGAATTTTCAACTATGATGTCTCTCTAGAAAATGCTCAAACACTCTCTCTCTCTCTAGCAATAGAGAGATTTCTTAGGACGGGAACAATCACATTACAAATATGAGCCTTTCAAATTTTTGATTAGTTACTTAAAAACTCATTTTGTTGTCATTAATTATCATATGGTTCTTTAAAACTTTAAAATAAATAACTTAAATAAGTACAATATTTTAAAAATAAAATTAATTATATTAATTCAGTAAAAGTTAATTTATGATAACTCCATTTCACCTGAAAACAAATAAATGCAAATCACATATAACATCAATTAAAATTAGAATTTAAGACATATCAAAGCCATACATACTTGTTATACTTCTTAGATTATTTGCCAGGACAACCAACTCTAATCTAGGATAGGTCAATGCTTCTTTTATGTTGTGTTGTGATTAGATACCTTGCTTGGACGGTGTCCTTTCTTTATCTCCTTACTTTCTTGTACTCTAAATATCATACATGCACTATACTTTCTTGCATTGAACTTTATTTTTCTGCATTGCACTTTACTTTTCTAATATGCATACACAATTCCACTATTCCAAATAGAGTAAAGTTTCATTTTTATTTAAAAGAGTCAATATAAAATGTAAAGAGGGTAAATTTAAATGTAAATTTCCATTGCAAATATAAAATATAGATTATTTGAATAGTTAGATTTAGTTGTAAATGTAAAGAGTTGTGAAAATCTTAAATACAATTACTTATATACAATTGTAAGACTTCCAAAGGAAATTATTCTTCTTTCTTTGAGGGATATCATCTTTTAGAATTCTATAGAAGATCTAGGAGCTATAAGGCTTGAAGACCAAGATAAGAAAACACTTTTATATATATTTGTATCATTATATTCGTGCATAAATCTAAGCTTTTTTTGGCGGATCTTAACTACCTTTCTTTTACAAAAGACCCTGGATAATACTTTATATTTTATTTTATATACAATATTCTTTCTTTATATAGATTGCTTCATACATCAAGCTTATATTCATGTGGGAAGGTAGATCATTGGATAAGAGGGTAGATTATTTCTTAGTATTTGGCAGCATATTTTATCTTTCTATTGTAAGGAAACATGTGTTAGATCTAGGATGATGCAATTTGGTACTACATACATAAACTCTTTTTCTTATACATACACATGCATGCAATTTGCTTTTCCTATAAATGTACACTTGACCGAGCATAAGTGATGATGTCAAAGTAGTGGCAACGATGGGCTACTCACATATTGCATCATAGGTTTAAAGCCAATGTGTTGTCAAATTTTTCTAAAAAATTGATCATGTCGATTAGATTAGTCGTATAAGTTTAGAGTGTGTTAAGTGCATCATAGAGGACTTAGAATTAAGTCTAAAATTGATTTAAATTGAAGTATTTAGGTTCATTATGTTTTCTAAGGTCTTCATTAAAATCTTAAACTAAATCATTGCTTATAGTTAAATAAATAGTGACTTACCTGTATACATCAAAGTTAACATGTTTTCTTAAAAGATTGTCTAGGTGGTTAGTATGCTGTCCACCTCAAGCAGATGTAAGCCCATTTTTGCATTCACTTTCTACTCTTCACCCCAAGAGAATTATCCCCATCTCTTAGTAAAATGTAAACTCAAAACTTAAATTCAATCATGTTCTAAATCAATAAAGATAAATATTAGTACAAGTTAGAGTGTTTCTAGGGAGAATCTTTAATACTTTCTACCTTTCTTTTATTAACTCGATCAATAAGTATTCAGATTTTGTTCTTCCCCAATTAATGGACCATTCAATGTATAGATTGTTGAGAAAGTTGCTACTTTGTTTTACATGTTTGATATTCTTGCAACTTGTATGTTTTTGATGATTTCAAATATTATTGAATTGATTATTATTTTTTCTAACATATTTTGGGAGAATTATTTTGCTCTTGTGTGTACTAAAATTTTAGGTAAATCATACTATGGATTGTTGAAGACTTCAAATTAAGATCAGTTTAGAGTTTATTGTGATTAAAGTCTATATTTTTCATTTTATTGAGTCTGAGAGAGTGTGATTAATTGAGTAATTGAGCACATACACACTAGTGGAGAATTTTAAAATTCATATTTTTAAACTGATCATAATGTATGATGACACTTCATAGGGATGATCTGGTCAGTTATTTTCCCCAACGAGCAGTTAAACAAATATATTTGAAAATATTTTTTGTAGGTATGGATCGTACGGGATGATATTATTTTTTGTACATGGATGAACGCCTCTATTTTGTCCTTGCACGAAGACAATACGGGACGATATTAAATTTCATACCAAGACGAACGTCTCTATTTTATTCTCAAATAAAAATCATACGGGAGGATATTAATGTTCATACCAGGACAAACGTCTATATTTTATTCTCGGACAAAATTTTTTTTCTAAGTGCTGATCATACGTGATGATCTTTAATTTTGTACATGGACGAATGCCTCTATTTTGTCCTTGAAAAAAGATCATACGGATGATATTAAATTTCATACAGGGACGAACGCCTCTGTTTTGTTCTCAAAAAAGATTGTACGAGACAATTTCTATTTCGTACCAAGACGAACATATTTGTTATGTTCTCACTTTTTTTTTTTTTTATGTTTTATACATATGAAATTTAATTTTCTAACTATTCATCTCAGATGAAGTTAGTTCATACTGGATGATGATCACGTATAAAATGATTTTGTACTGATGCACAATAGGTTAGTACACAATAGTATTTTAATTATTTATACGTACAGACATATGATTGTACAATACGATCATTAATGCTCTAAATTAAAAATTTTTGTTTTCTGGACAATTTTTTTATGTCTTTTGTATAAAAGGTCCACTAAAACTAACATGAGAGAGTCTTATCTACGTGATTTCTCAAGGGCAATTAAAGGAGAGAGTGTAAGATAGTGTTTGAGAGAGATTTCTTGCAAGTGGAGGGTGAAGGGTTCATAAGGTTACTCGAAGGTAAGGATCTCTTTGTAATTGTAGTTATCACTCTTTCTCTTATTATTCTAAATTGCTCATGAGAAGATCTTCGTATGAGAAAATAACTCCCAAAGGATAGATAAAGTTGATTTGAATGTGAAATTGGAGTTAGAAAATCCGTTGCCTAGATATTTGAGATTTTCTATAAACCACCCTAACGAATTGATTTTAGGTGAACCTAGTGAGGGTGTTAGAATTAGGCATGGACTAAACAAAGAAGTCAATCATTATGCCTTTATTTCAATGATAGAACCCATAAATATAGATCAAGCACTTTCGGATAAATTTTGAATTTTGGCAATACAAGAAGAATTAAATCAATTTGTAAGAAATGGAGTTTGGGAATTAATTATAAGGCCAAAGGATCAAAGTGTAGTTGGAACTAAGTGGGTATTCAAGAATAAAATGAATGACTCAAGAGTTATTATTAGAAATAAGGCTAGATTGGTAGCTAAGGGATATAATCAGAATGAAGGAATTGATTTTGAGGAGACTTTTGCCCCTGTTGCAAGACTTGAAGCAATTAGGGTATTGTTAGGACAACCAACTTTTTAAATGGATGTTAAAAGTGCCTTTTTAAAATGGGGTAATTTAAGAGGATATTTATGTTGAATAATCTCTAGGTTTTGAAAATTTAAAATATCCAAATAATATTTTTAAATTGAGAAAGGCATTATATGAATTGAAACAGACACTTAGGGCTTGGTATGAGAGGTTGAGCACTTTCCTACTTGAGAAATCTTTTCAAAAAAAAAGTATGGACACCACTCTCTTTTTGAAGAAATTGGGAGAAAATATACTCATTGAACAAATTTATATTGATGATATCATCTTTGGATCTACTAATAAAAATCTTTGTTATGATTTTTCTAAAATAATGAGTAATGAATTTGAAAAGAGCCTAATGGGAGATTTAAGTTACATTCTAGGCCTTAGCTTTAAGAAAATTGAGGAGGGAACATTTCTTAGTCAGTTGAAGCATATTAAGGACATCCTCAAAAAGTATGAAATGGATAATGCTAAACCTGTCAGTATACCTATGAGCTCCTCAGTTCAGTTGGATAAGGACCCATAGGAAAAATTTGTTGATCAAAAGAAATTTAGGGGAATAATTGGATTATTGCTTTACTTGACTACTAGCAGACCCGATATTATATTTAGTATTTGTTTGTGTGCTAGATTCCAATTAAATAAAAAAGAATCACATTTGACAGCAATGAAAATGATTTTAAGATATCTCTTTGGAACTCAGAACTAAGGGATTTGGTCTCTTAAGTTTAGCTCTTCATTTGAAATAATTGGATATTCAGATTCGGACTTTGTAGGTTATAGGGTTTATAAAAAAATTACTTCTAAAACATATCAATTTATATGAACTTCCTTAGTTTCTTGATCTAGTAGAAAATAGAATTTCATAGCCCTATCTACTGCTGAAGCTAAATACATTAACTTAGGAAGTTATGTGCCACAAGTTTTTTGGTTGAAACAATAGTTGATTCACTTAGGATTCTCAATAGGCACAGTTCCAAATTATTATAATAACACTAAAGCCATTTGCATTTCAAAGAATCCTATTCAATATTTTAGAACCAAACATATAGACATAAGTCATCATTTTATAAGGGATCATATATCCGAAGGAGAAATTTAATTGAACCATGTTTCAACTGAAAATCAACTTGTAGATATTTTTACAAAATCAATAGCCTTTGATACTTTTAGCACATTAAGAATAAGGCTTGGTGTGATTAACCTCAATGCTTAATTAAAACTTTATATAAACTTGATATGTATTTTTATGTGTTTTTGTTTTTGAATTTGTGTTTGTGGTTTTATGTTTTTGTGTTTTTGTGTTTTGTGTGATTTTAAAATGTTTTCACATTGGATTTCCTATTTTGATCGATCGTGCAAATTTTTCTAAGTGTTCAATTCATACTGTACGAAATGATTTTCACCCTGTATGAATTCTGTAGCATGTCGATTGTTGGTTTGGACTGATTGCATATAGTTTTGTTTTTCCAATACATATCATTCTATATGATCTCTAGATCATCTCGGATGATGTGTATTTATTCGTATGTACGCATCTATATGGTTACACGGGCAGAATCAGTTATTATAATTGATCATACGTATGAACCCTTAGTTCGTATGTATAAACCATGTGTCATTCAATGTGGGGGGGATGAATCTAACTGTCATTAAAATGATATTAAATAATCGATCATCTCGGATGAACACCTTTTCATCTGTATGATCGTATGGTTAAGAAGCTTGTACAAAAGGATGCCTCATAACTTACGTGATTATGAAAAGTCATTTCATTTCAAACGTATTTATTTGTACATACAAAATTTCTTTTCGTACATACGAACCCATGTATCGTACTGTATGAACCTATTTTTGTACGTATGAAAGATCATTTTTCTTTAAATAAGAGGGCTTTGAAATTCATTTTCATTCACTTCAACTGCCTTCTCCAATCCTTCAAATCTTAGCAATGGCCAGTTCTAGCAAGAGGGGTAGACTCACTAAGGGTCCATCTTCTAGGGCTAGAGATCACAACTTTCTCTCCAGGGCTAACGAGGAATCCTTTCCTAGGTTTGTTTTTGCAAAAACTACACTCTCTAGAATCCTTCTTCAAGAGGATATTCACTTCCAAGTGATGCCTCTTTTTGCTGCCACCCAATTTGCTTTTATCCTGACCTTAATTCACTCCTATAACAAGGAAACATTTCACTAATTTCTAGACAACATAACCTTTAGTGCTGATCAAAGTAGGATATGTTCTTATATTCTAAAGAAGCAAGTTGAAATAAGAAAGGAAGATTTGGGAATCTTTTTGAACTTAAGGACTCAAGGAGTTTGAGCCCACACTTTTACTTCTACTTCTAATTTTGATTGAACTTAAATAAATAAAGTTATTAGATGGATTGAACAAGTATGTTAAATGCTTAGGGTCTCTACTTTGAACCAAAATGCAAGGATCATCCAGCATGTCCTTAAAACCTCCATTATTCTTAAAGCTCATGACCGTATTAATATTACTCCTCTTCTATCCACTATCACTTATCTTATCATGACTGGACAACTAATTGATGAATCCCAACTTATTATTAATTGTATTCACGGGCGTTTTGAAATTGGACATGTCTCACATAAGAGAAAAAAGAATATTGCTTTAGGACACCTAGTGACCTATATCCTTAAAAAGAAGTACAGTCTTATTCATCCTGATCCTTAATTTGAAATGCCTATCTTTTTGATTGATGCTTCATTTCGATCACTTTTTGGGAGAGATGATATAAGTGCGGATTCTGACGGAGAAGGGGGAGAACCTGCACCTACACCTATGCCTACTCATGGATCTGACTTTTAGGAGATGGTCCAGTGCTTTAATAGACTAGAGAGTCATTTTAATTAACACTTTAATCAAATTCAAGCCCATCTAAATCAGCAGGACGTACAATACCAGCAGGATATGGGTTGGATTCGAGGTCAATTTGACTTGGTGAACACCAACGTAGCTATGATGAATAGCTATTTTTCTATCTTCAACCAGCCACCTCCTCCAGACCAGGTCCCCTCAGATATATAGATGTACTTCTTATGTGTTATCTTTGCCAGTCCTTAGTGATGTGATGTGATGACTTCTATAGTTTTTCTATGATTATCCTTTATTTTTATTTTTGATGCTATGTTGTGGTAGTATTGATATCATCTGAGCAGCCATGTATCTCGACATTAATTTGATATCAATAAAAAATGTCTTATTTTATCTAGTTATTTTTATTCCCTGTTTGAAATGTTAGTTTGCCTATATGATAATCATGACTTAATTGATCTTAAAAGTGTTATAATTTGAAAAGCAATACAAAAATTAATCTCATTAGAAAATGTAATTTTTCATAAATATAAGTTAAGTTATAACTCGATCAAGTTAAGGTTATCAATCTCATGTTCTTTTTAGGCATACATAATTTTAAAATTATTATTGTAATTTTGATGTCTTATTATTTTTTATTTCTCTTTTCAATATAATTATCTTTATTCTTAGAGAAGTTTGAGCTTTTATATTATTGATTTTGGAAAGATCAATTAAAAATGGAGAAATATATAAGTGTATAAAAATCGAAAGATTACGTAATGGTTCGCAAATTGAAAAGAGACACAAAATTAGCCCAAATATAAAAAGATGTATAAAGTGTGCCACAAATATTTAAAAATATGTGCAATATCGCCAAACAAGTGTATTAATAATGTTCTTTCCTCCATCTTTTGATCTTCAATTTCAAATCAATCAAATGTTCAATTATATTTTGTATTGGAATTTGACTTTAATTAATCTTCATTTGATCACTTTTGCAAAAAATTTCCTTATCTAATTGTCTAGACTGTTTCATGACCTTGATATATTTATCTTGTCTATGTTATATTTTAATTTGTTGATAAAGTTGCTACTTAGTTTTGCATGTTTGATATTCTTGTAACTTGTATGTTTTTTTTATTCCAAATATTATTGATTTGATTATTATTTCTCCTAACACATTTTGGAAGAATTGTTTTACTCTTGTGTGTACTAACATTTTAGGAAAATCATACTCCGGATTGTTGAAGACTTTAAATTAAGATCAGTTTAGAGTTTATTGTGATTGAAGTCTATATTTTTTATTTTATTGAGTCTAAGAGAGTGTGATTGTAATTTAGTAACTAAGCACATACACACTAGGGGAGAGTTTTAAAATTCATATTTTTAAACTGATCATACTATATGAAGACACTTCGTACAGGATGATTTAGTCAGTTATTTTCCCCAACGAGCAGTTGAACGAACATATTTTAAAAAAAAAAATTAAGTATGGATCATACTGGATGATAATAATTTTTGTATAGGGACGAATGCCTCTATTTTGTCCTTACACGAAGATCATACGGGATGATATTAAATTTTTTACCATGATGAACATCTATATTTTGTTCTCGAATGAAGATCATACGGGACGATATTAATGTTCATACCAGGACGAACGTGTCTGTTTTATTCTCGCACAAAAAAAAATTCTAAGTCTTGATCATATGGAATGATCTCTAATTTCGTACAGGGATGAACACCTCTATTTTGATCTCAAATAAAGATCATATGGATGATATTAAATTTCATACAGGGATGAACGCCTCTATTTTATTCTCAAACAAAGTTCGTACGGGATGATTTCCATATCATACCAGGACCAACATCTCTATTCTATTCTCGCTCATTTCGTCATGATGTTTCGTACAGATAAAATTTAATTTTCTAATTGTTCATCCTAGATGAACTTAGTCCATACCGAACAATGATCGTGTACAAAATGATTTCATACCGATTCATAATAGGTTCATACGCAACAGTATTTGAACTATTCGTACATAAGAAAATACAATCGTGAATGCTCTAAATTGAAAATTTTAATTTTTTGGACAGTTTTTTGTGTCTTTTGTATAAAAGGTCCACTAAAACTAACATGAGAGAGTCTTGTCTACATGATTTTTCAAGGATACTTGAAGGAGAGAGTGTGAGAGAGTGTTTGAGAGATATTTCTTACAAGTGGAGTGTGATGGGTTCACAAGATTACTTAAAGGTAAGGATCTCTTCGTAATTGTTGTTATTACTCTTCCTCTTATCTTTCTAGATTGCTCGTAAGAAGATCTCCGAATAAGATTTGATTCTCTGCCAATACTTGGGAAGAGTGAAAGGATAACGATTCTCTACCGACACTTGGAGAGTGTGAAAGGATGACAGTTCTCTACCGACAATTGGAGAGTGTGAAAGGATGAAGGTACTCTGCCTACACTTGGAGGGTATGAAAGGATGAAGGTACTCTGTCTATAGTTGAAGGGAGTAAAAGGATGACGGTTCTCTACCGCACTGGGGATTGGTGGAAAAGAGTTTTTGTAAAGGCTTCTCCACCTTGCTGTGGGGACTAAAGGAGAGTCACTTTTGTAATAGTGCGATACCTAAAGTGGAAGGCTTCAGTGAGTGGATGTAGGTCGTGTTTGATCGAACCACTATAAATCTTTGTGTGATTTACTGCTTTAATTTTGCAAGGTATCTATTGTGGTTGAAAATTTCTTTTAAAATTTCTTAATTAACTTGCATCAAAATTTTAATTAGTTTTCTATTTAAAAATCCAAAAAGAAATTTTTAAAATTACCAATTCACCCCCCTCCCCTCTTAGTTAGCCTTAGGACATAAGCTTAGATTTAACAACCTATTCTTAATTCAATAAGAATCAACATAGATAACTTAAACATAAACACTCATAAGGTGTATCCAAGCCACACAACATAGCTCACACATTAGAATTTGCTTGATAGGATAACTAACTCTAGTTTAGGCTAGTCCATTATTTTGTTTACTCACATATGTTCTTGTGTGATAAGATACCTGGCATGGAGGGTGTCTAATATTGATTATTTACTTTTTCTTATTTTCTGTAATGTCATACAAGCATTTTTGTGCATCTATTTTCTTGCAATGTACTTTAGTTTTCTTAACTTGCATTTTCCAGCACAAGTCTAGTTTGAGTCAACTTTTTATTTTATAAAGTTCAAATGTAGTATAAAAAGTGAGAATGTATATTGTAAAGAGTCATTATAAAGTGTATAAATAGTCCATGTAAATGTAAATTGTAGATAAATTTTATGGATAGATTGAGTTATAAATGTATAAGCATTGTAAAATCTTAAATGTGTTTTCTTATATATACTTGTAGGACTCCAATCCCTCTTCTTTTTTTTCATTCTCTTTGAGAATTCTATAAAAGACTTAGATCTAGAACACTTGATGTCTAAATAAGAATGTAATTCTATAAAGATTTGCATCATTATATAGGTGAATAAATTCAAGCTTGTTGTCAGTGGAGCTTTGCCACCTTTCTTTTCTACAAACCCTGGGTCATAATTATAATGGTGTTCTCCATAGTTTTTTATGTGTGCTACTTTTTTTTTTCTATATACTACTTAATTTCTACATGTTCATTCATGCATGGGTTGGCAGATGACTTTCTTTAGGGGGTAGTTCATTTTCCTAAGTTTTTGGTGGTGTATGCATTCTTATTGGGACAAATTTATTAGTTTTAGGAAAATGTAGTTTGATAATAAAGACCCAAACATCTTTACCTATGCATGCATGCATGCATTCATTTTATTTTCACGTAATGCACACAAACCGTCATGCATAAGCTAAGAGCAAGCTAGGAGTTGCCCAAGGGATGGGGTTGAGCCTACTATTTCTTACAAGTTTAAGGTCATTAATTTACCAAATTTTTCTTAGAAACTTAATTATATAGATTTAAATAGTTGTATACCATCAACTGCATTATGTACATCTTATAGTATTTAGAGTTAAAGTTAAAGTGCATTAGCTAGGTGCATAACCTCTACAAAAGTTTTGATTTAAAGTCTAAACTTTAATTCTTTATCATAAGTTAAATAAGATCTATCTACCTTACATGCATTGTACTTGAAAGCATGGTTTTAAGGTGCTCAGATGTTTAGTTGGTTTTCCACTCCAATCATATGTAAGCCCATATTTTCATACACTTCCTATTCATCCATCTGTTAGGATTATCCTGATCTTCTAATAAACTATAAATTCAAATATAAATTTGATCTTGTTCAAATTTGATAAATGCCAACATTAGTTAGGTTAGAGTGTTTTGGATTATCCCAAAATCTTAAGCACTCTCTACCTTTCATTTATTGACTCAGTAAATAATTGTTCAAATTTTGAACCTTTCTCTATTGTTAGGTTTAAACTCAAAACCTCGTGTCTAAATCATGTATATTTAAAGAAGCATATATAGTCACCACTTAATTGAGAGTTTTTTTAAGATTCATCTTGGGATATAATTAACCTTAGAAGTTTACCTCTTTAGGAAACCTACTATTTGATAAAAAAACACCGTCTTTAATTTGCTAAAGTAGGGAAAAATCTATGAACGAATATAGAGTCTTATATATTTGTTCGTTTCACTTTCAAAATGATGGGTGAATGTCATTTTATCATTTGAGATTAATATTATATTCATTATAATAAGTTTGACTAAGAAAAATAATCTCATTTATGTTTTTTAAATGATAGTGAAACATCAATTGTCAAGATGGCATGATGTTATTTATGCAGATTTAATTAGAGAAACAAAAATTGCAAATCAGCTTGTACAATTTATTTGTCCACAATAAGGTGCATTGGACTCATAATGAACTATAGTAACATATAAAAATAAAATAAATTAAACTTTAAAATAGAAAACATGGTTGAAAGGATGTCAAATCTAAGCCTAACATATGATAAAGAAATCATTTAAAATTATAAAAATTTTAAATGGCTTGAAAGTTTTAGTATAATTTCCCTTTGATCATTCCTTATTATTATGGAGAGTTTCTTGAAACTTTTAATTCATTTGGTCAATCAAAACACAACCTCTAATATCCAAAATTCATAAACATACCTTAATTCCTAAAATTATTAATATTTGTAAAATAATTAAATAAATAAATCTGCAAAGTATTTTAAAATTTTATGAAATACTTTCAAATTGAGATTAACCTTAAAAATTTATAAAATAAATTTTTAGGACCCTAAACAATATATATCTAACTCTCTGAAGAATCTACACTACAAACTTTTAATAAAATCCTTCATAATTAATAAATTATAACCAATGGCACATGCTCTCATTTCACCTGTCCAAATGAAATAATTGCATTTTTGTGTCTTAGAACTTACTAGTTATTTTGTATTGGACTTCATTCCATATTAAATTTAAACCTAAGCAACAAGTATTAAAAATATAATTAAATATTAAAACACTAAGATTTGAACTTAAATAATCCATGAATAATAAACAAATTAAAGTTAGAAAGTTAATCTAAAAACTCATTAATTGACATCTACTTACCTTACTACACACTAGTTTGTTTATTAGAGAAATGAATTTTTGTTACATTTTAAAGGATGTTTAAAATTATTGGTGTGATATATGATTTATGATGTGGCTACAATGATGGATAGACATATTGACAATTTTGTCATTTTTATTGTGTTTGTTTTGAATGATTAATTGTCTATGCTAGATGTAAGGATTTTGTGATTTGCAATAAGCTATTATGTGCCTTATGACTAGGACCTTTATAGATTATTAATTTTTAAAAAATCATCTAAATGTGGCTATGCCCGTGTAGGGCCATAAAAGGAGGGGCTAAAAAGTCATTAAATATATACTAACAAACTATTTTACTATTGCTTATAAAAATTGCTTACCCCAAAATAATTTTAAAGCATTGCTAATAATAGGAAGCTTAGCACTTAAGCAATTGCTAGGTAATTTGTGTTATGTATGGATTGAATAGATATATAAATTATTTCTTTAAATTATAGGAAGAATTTAATATTTTTAATTTTAAATATAATTCACAAATAAAATATAAAAGTTTATAAGATTTTTCATATATATTGAAAGGAAAGATGAATGAATCTATCAAAGATAATATCTTTCAGAAAGCTTTTAGAAGTTGTTCATCACTGAGTTATTTGAAAAATATCATTATATGACTTGCATCCTTTTAAGAGTATAATTTGAATCGTATTACAGTAATTTACTTTGTTATCTATTTTTATCTACAAATGGGTTATAATTATGGGGACCTTACACAATGGATTGTTTTTTTTTTTTCATTTACTTTATTTGGGTGGATGATTGTTTATTTTGATTACGTATTAGAAATAAATAATTTTACTAGGCTTTTTCGAAATTTCTTTTGCCTGGAATTAAATGTCTTAAGCTCTTATGAAAAAAAATTTCTTTCTGAATAAATAAAAAATTCTATAATAACATAGAAAGATAAATGATAAGAAAGATGTAATGGCGTCAGGCTTGGTCTATAATATATTTTATCTCTATCTCTTATTTTGGCACCAACTTATCTTCAGGTATGGATAGGCCACTCTATCAATAAGGGTGCAATTCTATCTCAATGGATGGTACTCCTTAAGATAAAATTGAATTTCAAGCATTTTAAAATTTAAATCATAAAGATTTTTCATGTAATTAGAATAACATTACATTAATAAAATTAATAAAAAATAAAATATTAATTTCATTTTTAATAAGAAGCATAAATTCCGTTCATATGTCTATTAGCACTACCACTTGCATTCCCTGCTCCACTTCTCCTGTTTTAACAAACTTGTGTACGGCACTGGTCTTAGCCGTTGATGGTCTATCAATCAATCTGGACCCTTTATTGTATTCTTCTCTTAATGCTATATATGAGAATGAACAGGAAAGAGCAGGTAAGCTCTAAGCAGCAAAAGGTTTCTCTCATTTGTTTGTGTTTACTCTTTCTGCAGGTCGCCTGGAAGAAGATAGCCAACATCTTCATGGTATCAGAGCTTAGAAGGCGTGTACTGTAAGAAAAACAAAGTTTTGTGTCTATCGAGATGGCAAACAACGAGTCCTCTGCTACTTCATCCGCTCTACCTCAATCAGTGGCTGCCAATGCCACTATTCCTTCTGAACTTAAGTTCATGATGTCTAATGTTAAAACCAGTCTCAATACACAACTGGCTGCAGACAACTACCCAATATGGCACCAACAGATTTATATGCTTTTCTCTGCCAATGGTTTTAGCGGATACCTCAACGGATCGATATCCAGACCGATGAGGCACATTCAGAGACTAAATCAAACTGTAACTTCAAATCCAGCTTACTCCACCTGGATGATGATAGATCAAAACTTGTCTTCAGCTCTTTTCTCCACAATTTCAGCATCTATCTTACCGTATGTGCTCAACCTAGATACCTGCCATGAAATCTGGTCTATGTTAGGCAGACGACTCCAGTCGACGAACAGATTTTGCGTTTTGAATCAAAAATGAGTTACACCAGATCAAGATGAAGGATCACAAAATGATACAATATTTTATAGAGATAAAACAAAAGGTTGATGCCATTCAAGCAGCGGGTAGCACTGTAGATCTGGAGGACATCATATTATACACGCTTAATGGCTTGCCTTCCACCTACAATGGCTTCAAGACGGCCATCTGCACCAAAGCTGAACCAGTTGATATGGATGAACTTTACTCTCTACTATGTAGCAAAGAAGTTAATGTTCTTTCAGAATAGTTAACTGAGCTTACAGCTTCAAATACTACTGCCGATTCTTCATTTGCCTTAAATGCCGTTCGAGGATGATTTCGTGGCCGCTGAAGAGGGAGATCTTCTGCTTGTGGAGGTCGCAGCACCAACTCTTCAGGCCGTGGCGGTGGATGTCTCTCCTCCCCACATATTGAATGCCAAATTTGCCTTAAACCTGGACATTCTGCATCCACCTGTTGTCATAGAGGAAATTTTGCTTATCAACCACAGCAGCAACAAGCTTTTATTGTGCAGGAAGATCCGTCCAATGCTGACTGGTTTCTGGACACAGGAGCTTCTAATCATTTAACATCCGATATAACAAAACTATAGTTAACTCAACCTTACACAGGGCTCTCTCAAGTGCAAGTTGGCAGTGGACATCATTTACCGATCACGCATTCAGGATAGGGTATTCTACCTACACCGTCTAGTAAGCTTGATCTCCCTCTTATCCTACATGACCCTCAGATTTCTCACAACCTCCTATATGTGAATCGTTTAACTCATGACAACCCTTACTACATTCTCTTTAACTCTAATGGTTTTCTTAATAAGGATTCCAAGAGACATCGGACGCTACTTTAGGGCTTCTCTCATCAAGGACTCTACCCAATTAAATCCATACCAACTCCACGAGATCGGTCAGAGTTTTCCATTCCTGCAAGCTTCTCTTCACTTACAAATAAATCTTCATACTGGCACCAACGTCTCGGGCATCCTTCACCTTCCACTCAAAAACTTCAGTCTGCTGCTTTTCCTTCCACGTCTAGTTCGGCTCACTGTGATGCTTGTGCTCGGGCAAAGAATCATAGAATTTCTTTTTCTACCAATGTACCTAGAACTACAAAGTGTTTAGAAATTATACACACGGATGTATGGGGACAATCCTCAATTTTTTCTGTTCAAAATTACAAATATTATGTTGTTTTCATTGATGATTATACCCGTTATACATGGGTTTACCCACTTAAATATAAATCTGAAGTGTTTTGTATCTTCCTTTAATTCAAATGTTTGGTTGAACGACAATTCCAATTGCCCATTAAAATGTTACAATCGGATCGTGGAGGTGAATATTTAAGTAACCAATTTCAATCTTACTTACGTTCGGTTGGTATCTTCCATCGTCTCTCTTGCCCTCACACACCACAGCAGAATGGTGTAGCCGAACGCAAGCACAGGCACCTCCTGGAAACCACTCGTGCGCTACTCTTCTATGCTCATATTCCGCTCAAACATTGGGTAGAAACTCTCCTTACAACCACCTACCTTATTAATCGATTACCATCACGACATCTTCGTAAACTATCTCCTTATCAGCTATTGTACAACACTCGTCCTACATACAACCATCTTCGGGTACTAGGCTGTCTTTGCTATCCTTGGATCCCCACCACCCAACGTCATAAACTTCAACCTCGTTCCCTTCCATGCGTCTTTATGGGTTATGATTCTCATTCCAAAGGTTACAAGTGTCTTCATCTTGACACTGGACGTATCTATTTATCTTGACACATCATTTTCTTTGAACAACATTTCCTTTTGGTACCAACTCCTGCAACCTCCACAATTCGCCCTTCTCCTTAAGACAGCCTCATCAAATCATACAACACTCAACATCTCCTTCAGCTACTTCCACCTCTGCCTTACCACATCCTCCAATTGAGCATGTTCCCTCTTGTCACCATATGTTAACTCTTCAAAAGATGGGTAACTTAAAGCAGAAACAAATTTTCAATTTACTCATTATTTTGGTACCTCCTTCTCCAACCTCTTTCACCGAAGCAAGCAAGCATTTACCCTGGCGACAGGCTATGTCCATTGAATTTCAGGCTCTACTTCAACAAGGCACTTGGACACTTGTTGAGCACAAACCAAATCAAAATGTTCTTGGTTGTAAATGGTTGTTTAAAACCAAATTAAATCCAGATGGCTCCATTTCTCGGTATAAGGCTCGGCTAGTTGCGCAGGGGTTCAAACAACAGTTTGGTGTTGATTATACTGATACATTTAGCCCCGTGGTTAAATTCCCAACCATCTGCTTACTGCTTTCCCTTGCTACAACTCGTGGATGTCCGACCTACCATCTAGACGTATCCAATGCATTTCTACTTAGCAAATTAGATGAAGCTGTTTACATGAAACAGCCGCAGGGATTCCAAGATCCGCAGCATCCCACGTATGTTTGTCAACTACATAAAACCACTTATGGTCTCAAACAATCACCGCTACGTTGGTTTGCAACCTTCTCAAATGTCCTCCTGAATTATGGTTTTACACCAAGCAAGAATGACCCATCTTTGTTGACATTTACTCACGACAATGATCACATGTATTTGGTGGTCTATGTAGATGATGTACTACTTACTGGAGATAATCCCACCGTCATTGACACGCTGCTATCACGGCTTCATTCATGTTTTCACATGCGCAATCTTGGCCCTGATCAACGGTTTCTTGGCATACAAATTTCACATCAACAATCAGCTCTTCATCTATGCCAATCCAGGTATATTGCAAAAGTACTTAACAAAGTTAGAATGCTTCACTATAAGCCAGTGTTAAGTCCCCTGCCTATCAAACCGCAATCCCCTGACGATACTTCGTCTGTCTTCCCTCAAGTGGATCTGTACAAACAGCTCGATGGCTCTCTCCAGTACATCACACTTATGCGGCCAGATGTTGCATTTGCTGTGAATTACCTCTGCCAACATATGCACAAATCATATCAAATACATTACCAATACCTCAAGAGAGTCCTCCGATATCTAAATGGCACATTTGAGTATGTCCTACCGATATCAGCTTCTGACCTCCAGCTTCAAGCATTTGCTGATTCGGATTGGGCCTCTAATTCTATGGATAGGCGATCCATCTCTAGCTTTTGTGTATTTCTCGGTATGAATTTACTATCTTGATGTGTTAAGAAGCAGACTACAGTTGCACGGTCCTTAACAGAGGCGGAATATCGTGCTCTCACCGCCGCGGCAGCTGATGTTCTCTGGCTCAGACGATTACTTGCTGACTTTAATGTTTCATCATCTTCTCCAACTCTGATTTATTGTGATAATGTTTTGGCACTAGCATTGGACAATAACCCCGTCTTCCACACTCTCACCAAACATATTGAAGTTGACTATCACTTCATTCATGATTATATACAGGCTCTATATGCTTCTGTCCATCACATTTCTACTACCGATCAACCCACAGATATATTTACTAAATCTCTATTCTACAAGAAGTTCCAATCTCTACGATCCAAGCTGACAATTTTTACAACATTGTCATCTTGACAGAGGGTATTAACACTACCGCCTGCATTCGCTGCTGCACTTCTCCTATTTTAACAAACTTGTGTATGGCACTGGTCTTAGCCGTTGATGGTCTGCCAATCAATCTGGACCCTCTATTGTATTCTCCTCTTAATGCTATATATGAGAATAAACAGGAAAGAGTAGGTAAGCTCTAAGAAGCAAAAGGTTTCTCTCATTTGTTTGTGTTTACTCTTTGTGCAGGACGCCTGGAAGAATACAGCCAATGTCTTCAATGTCTGGGGCCATTTAAGCTCTCTATAAGTCTTTCAAAATATTAATTAAATAATAACCTACCTTATCTTGCATTTTCAAAAGACTGAATATCATATATCTTGAAATTAATTAGGTAGGTTTATTGAGCATCCCACTCTAGAAAAGATTACAAGTCTAGAAGATTCTAGCATCCTTAACCACTTCATAAACTCAAGGATGTAAGTCCCAGTGCAATTCATTAGATTAGGTTCAAGCTACTATCTTTTAGTTCTCACATTAGTTTTCAATTCTAAGGCAGATTTTCTATGTCATAATTCTACATCATCGGAGCCTTTTTTAATCATATGATGGATAAATGCAATCCTTAAATTTCTAATAAAATATTAATTCAAAAAATAAATTTCAAATCTCAAAATTATAAAGCCCAACATAAGATAGCTTTCAGTAGTTCTAAGCTTCTAAAAATTTATCATTGAAAGTTGTTTGATGTGAATCTATGCCAAATTTCACCTCAAGAGAGGAGGGGGGGAAGGGACATGAATTAGTGTGTATTAAAGATTTGAATTTGTAGAGAAGATTTAAAATTACAATAAAGTATAAATTTCTTTTATAAACTTTTAAAGCAAATAAAGTTGTAACAAAAAAAACTATTAAGATCAAACTAATGAAGAAAGAAAAATAATTTTTATTTTATTTTATTTTATTCTCATAAAAATACAAAAATGTTATTATCGCATAAATGATTTTTTTAAAAAAAAATCAAAGAAGATCTTCAACACTTTTCCACAACAAAGAATATACACAAAATATTGTATAAAATAAATTGCAAGAAAATAGAACTAAAGTAAAAAAAAAATACAAATTATATTTATTATGGTTTCGTCACTTGACCTATATATATTCCTCGATCCTCTACTAGGGAGTTTCACTGGCACGCTCCTTATCCTAGTAAGGAAAAGAAGCCACTCTCCTTCATGGGTAATGGAGGAACCCTATAACCACTTCTCTCCTCAAGAAGTATATCTCTATCATGGGTAATGGAAACACCCCAACCTCTTTTCTCCTTGATAAGCCACTTCTCCCTAGCCTCCCACTAGATTCATAAAGAAAAGTATCAATACTAAGACTTTGCAAAGCTCTTTTCTAAGAGCTTTCATAATAAAAATTTAGAGGATTTAGGTATTAGATTTAGACTAGACAACCTTGGATAATCCCACATCTCACACTTTTGGTCCCACCCAAAAGCTCTCACAAGTTTCTCTAATCTCTCTCAACCTAAGCTACAGCTACTAAAAGCTCTCAAAGAAAAACAAAAGTACCAACCAAAAAGTTTATAAGGTTTTTAAAATATCCTATTTATAAGAATGCTTGTAAAGAAACTCTAAAATAGAATGTTTAATAATTTTATAGGTTGGTCATACATGAATCATATATTGTAATTCATAAATTATGGTTGAAACCTAATATTTTGTCTATTTGATTAAATTGTACAATATTCATCATACAATATTATTTGATAAAGTTTGTTTAGTCCAAATAGGGTTAGGCCAATCATGCTTTTTGTTTGTTCATATTGTAAACAAACAATCATACTATATGAAATCATCTCAAATTCCATCCCTTAGTCTCAGGTTTAAAATAGTAATTAAATTGATTATTTAAGGACTTATAACACAAATCATGTTCATACAATATAAGTTATACAACTTTAAATTTATGTATTTTGGAAAGAGTAAATAACAATTATATAAATTTGAAATGAAGTTATACATGATGATGTAAATTGTATAGTATTATTTGTAATTTTAAATCTTCAAATTTAATTTCTAGTTAATCAAAATTACTTGACTTTTTTTTGAAATTTTTTAAATGTTTATAATATTTCATGTAGCACGATATGTATTGTATAATATGATCTGTCATAAATCATGTGTTTTAATTAATAATAGAATTTTATTATTTTAAAACACTCACAACTTGTGTGTGTTTCTATGTATGATTATTTAGCCAATATAATCCTACACACAAACAAGACTAAAAAAATTATAAATTTTAACACACATTTTATTGTATGAATTCTTCTTGGTCTTTGATGGTCTCACATGTAATAATTCTTTTAACATGAAGTGTTAGTCCCAAAATATGCACACTTAAAAGTTATTTTATAATACTCAATATTACTTCTTATATTCAAAACTCTAGTAAACGCACCTGTCAATTGTATCTCAAAAAGTGCTCCCTTCTTATCATCCAATGACTTCAAGGAAGAACTATGCAAAATTGAACCAATGTCCACTAACATTAAAAAAATCTTATACTTGCATTAAACATATAAATATTAAAAATATTTATCATAATTTATTCAAAATTGTTCTCAGGACACTCACCACTCTTAGGATACAATTAATCACAAGGGTTTATCTTTATAGGAAACCTATACCCAAAATTAAGAAAAGCTATCTTACTCGAAAAATGTAGGAAAATACTTCTAGGAATATGGGAATTTTTCAAAACTTAATTTTGTTTTAAGATAAAATTACATAATATCATTTCTATCTTTCTAGATAGTATGTTATTCCATATACCATACTTTAATATGAAAATAGGAATTTTCAAAAGAATTGTTTTATTTTTGAATCTTCTATAGAATATCATTTCAACCTTTCAAGTCAATATGCTATTCTCTATATAGTATTTTTGAATCTACTATAGAATATCATTTCAACCTTTCAAGTCAATATGCTATTCTCTATATAGTATTTGATTACATAAATAAAAAATTTCAAATCATGTGGTTATTTTTTTCCACAAGCACATCACAAACATGTTAATTCATTAGACATTTTTTTTAATTTCATTATCAAGTGAAAAAACAAATTCATTTACTACAAAATGAAAATACAATAATGTAGGAAGTTATGTTGCCTAGGTTTTATGGGTAAAATAGTAACTGCTTAACTCTAGTTTATAAATGAACCCCATATGTACTATGAATGTCAATACCAGTGCAATTGTATAACTAAAAATCTAATCCATTATTCATAAACAAAACATGTTAATGTTATGCATTACTTAATTATAGACTATGTATCAAAAGGTGATGTTAACTTTATTAAACTGCAAGAACGTAGAGCACATTAGGGTTTTGATGATTACAAATATTTTTTTCTTATAATATTATGTATTCCATGTGAGAGTACATATGAAGTCAAACAATCACACATGAACATTCTTCTACATGATTATAACTTATTCCACATGCAAATAAATGAGAAATTCTTGGACATTTACATAATATTCATAAAGATCATCACATTAGTGCATGCACTAAATAGAGAAATATATAATATATAAAAGATAATTAAATACTAAAATGTTTTCCTAAATCTCATGATACCTGTTGCGGATCTATGGTTTATGATTTTGATGATAGCAAACATTCCTTATTTCTCTACGATTGCCTTATGTGCTAACGTTTCAGGTCCACACGATCAAACTGTAATTTTGAACCAGCTCAAGATTGGGTAGACTAGGTCTGTGTCAGTTTGTTCTTTTTCCTTTCTTGAGTCTGTTGTATTTGGTGTGGAATCTAATGATTTGTAACTTGAAAGATTTTTTGTTGTGCCCTAAAGGATTTCTATTTTTGGTAACACCGTCCGGGACGATCTGACAAAAGTAGAAACCCTAATTAGGGCATCCTCATTAAAGCAGCCGTCATTATG
>NW_021319443.1:243332-346266 GCF_001605985.2 Dendrobium catenatum
CGTCCGGGACGATCTGACAAAAGTAGAAACCCTAATTAGGGCATCCTCATTAAAGCAGCCGTCATTATGTAAAACACATCGTCCTGGACGATTTTGTATCGGCCGGGACAATAGGCTCAATTCAGCAAGAATCTGCTGCCATATCTATTTAGAAATAACCTATTTTTGGACATCGTCCAAAGGATAGTCCAGGACTATAAAATATCGTCCAGGACGATCCAGGTCAATTTTTTCAAAATTTCTCTCAAATTTAAGGAAAGCAACTACATGGTCAAATCATCCTGGACGATCTCCAGATCATCTTGGCCGATTAGACAATGTCCAGCTTCATTTCAGGGCAATATTCAGGTAATAATAATAATAATAATAATAATAATAATAATAATAATAATAATAATAATAATAATAATAATAATAATAATAATAATAATAATAATAATAATAATAATAATAATAATAATAATAATTTTTTAAGGTTTCGAATCTGAATAGTGCCGGATCAATTCCAAATTCGACCCGAATCCGACCCGTGACCCAAAATTGACACACCTATGTGCAGTCAAAAAATGAGCATATGATAAAAGGTGAAGCTATGCTAATAATAATAATAATAATAATAATAATAATTTTTTTTTTTAAGGTTTCGAATCCGAATAATGCCGGATCAATTTTAAATTCGGCCCGAATTCGACCCGTGACCCAAAATTGACACACCTATGTGCAGTCAAAAAATGAGCATATGATAAAAGGTGAAGCTATGCACACAATAAAAAAATTTTCATAAGTAAGTTATATAATTTGATCTATTGGCTTGTTGGTATATATAATATTTAAAGGGTCATAATTAGCCACTTATAATCCCTCCTTAATTCTATCGTAACTTATAATATTTTAAACAAAATAATCTTATGATGAAAATGATAAACATGTGCAGATTATGAGAAAATCTTATCTGGTGAAGACGATATGAGTCAGCAAAAAAAGGGCTTGCAAGCAACACTATTTATTAGGATTAGAAAGGTTGAGAAACCCAAAAGGCTTATAAATGAAGAATTATTTGAGACGCTCATGAAAATGTCTTCAATTTGATATGTGGAGAAATTAATGCAATTAATTGACAACTTTCGATACAAATATATTTATGATGATTTAGTCAAATATGATACGGCAAAAACACGTATCATTGTTTTATGATTGCTTCGGGTGATATTAGTAAATTCCTCAAAAAAACATATAAATGATATTGCGAAGAAAGACAAGCACCTATACTATAAAAATTTGGCATTAATAATAAATATTGGCGGCGGTTTGGTTTATTAAAAAAGGAATGGAAAGATTTTAGATTTGTAGAAACTGAATATATATATTTTTTCTGTTTGGTTTGAAGCAAATAAATGTAATGTAAAGTTTGACGGTGATGTGGGTGGTGGTCAGTGGTGTGAGTGGAGGTGGGTGACAGGTGGTGGCCTGCGGCCGCCGGTAGCGGCATGTGGTGATGACCGATAGTGGGTGGTGGCGGTGACAGTCGGCGGTGGGTGGAAATTATACTTGGACTCTTTATAACGCCTTATTATGAAACTCCTAAATTCTAAAAGATACAATAAAATATTATTAAATCATTAATGACTTAAATTGAAACTTCCCTAATTAAAAAATTTAAACAAAATTCAATCAACCTTATAACTTGAACACTAAATTCTTAAATAGGTTGACACCTTATGGCTTAGCTCACACTAAGTCTTATGATTGGCACATTTCCTAGGCATCAAAGGCTAGGATATAGTTAGAATTTTTATTTTTACATAGTGTGATTTGATGTGCTATTTTGGCTTATTTCTTTGTTTGTTTATAATGTGATGTTGCGGCTTTTGCCTTTAAGTGATTAGAATAGAGATATATATATTGTTTTATGTGCAGCTGGTCATATCTATAATTGGGAAATTAAAATCAAATAATTATGTGACTAGCTAGTCTTGTTTGTAGGTGCTTCAATAATTAACAAGCTTGAGCCCTAAATAGACATGACTAATTGGAGCTAAAAATATAGCTTGACACTAACATGTGCTGAATTAACCTTTATGTGATGTTTGGATATATATTTTACATTGATAGCTCTCTTTTCTTTTATAGAGTCAAAATTATATTTTTATTTTAATCATGTGTTTTTTTAATTTAGTAATGCTATGTAGGTATGTAGGTTATTTCAGGAGGCCAATTAATTAAGTATATAGCTATGTTCAAGACCCCACATATCATTTTATTGATGTATAATTTTAGGTTGAATTATAGTTATGATAGAGATTAGTTACTTTTTTTTCCTATGATGTACTTTAGAACCCAATTGCGCGCACTTCTGACATTTAAATTAGTATTTTATCCTGTGATGATTGATATATTTACTATGATTGTGCACTAGGACTGTATGATTTCTTAGGTTTCTTCACATATTTATCTTGTGGGTGACCTGAACTTGCGTCCTCATTAGGCCCTTATGATATTAAATTTCTAATATAAACAACTAATCGATCTAAAAAATGAACATATGAAAAAACAAATAATTTATTTTAAAAAAAAATGTATGAAATTTTATAAAGCCACTTTTTAAAATGACAATTAACCCCAGCCCAATTCAGTAAAAACCCCAAACTGACACTCACTCATGCATAGCTCAATGATTCAGCGTATTAGATTTATTTTCTACAATTTACTTAAGCTAGATAACAAAATAACTTGCATAAGCATTTCATGTCCACTCATGGTTAGGCGACCTTCACTTTAGTGGCAATATTATAAGTTCACTTTCCTATGTATATCTCTCATCCTATCTTGCATTTGCATATAAACTGGACATCAATATTTTATATGACTAAGTTGGTCAAGATGGTCATCATTTTAGGGCATTATTATTAGTCCAAGTTGTGGGCATCTCTAACCCTTTGTGGGGTTTGAGTTATAAGTTTCATCATTGTGTCTACATTAGTTGGCCGTGAGTTGTACCTTTTTGGGTATATTTAAACCCAAATAGAATTAGTATTGAAACTGGCACTGTCGATGTAGTGATATAGTTCTCAACTTTAGGAAGATTCTCATTCCTTGGATATTATAAGTCTCTTATATCTAAATCATTTGATGACATCTCCTCTCATTCTTGGATGTAGTGTATAATATATTTTCTTTGTATGACTCCACCTCATTATACTAGCCTCCGTGTACTTTAATGTGTAACCCTTTGCTGCTGAATAGTCATTTTTTCCCATTTTTTCTTATGGAAATAGGGAACCCATAGAGATTGCTTATGTTCTAAACTCTAAAGAAAAATGAACAAAAATCTTAATCGACAATATTCTTGGACTTCTTCGTCCAAGATGTAACTAACCATGGGATTTATGCCCATTAGAAACATAATTATCGAAAATAAAATAAACCCTATTCAAAATTATATGCTGAGTATGAAAATCTTTGGTGCATTCAATTACATATATATTTTATCTTTCGAGTCTATAGAGGAAGTTGTCTTTTATCCTTTGGGATAATACAATGCTTTCTTTGTGAAGTACTCAAAAGGAAAATGTATATGTAACTAGCAGGTTCTTCTATTAATTCTTATGCTAGGGCATAAAGGCCTACGACAATTTCCAACCATCAGGATAGTACGATCTAATCTTTTATAACTCTCCCTGCAACATGAGTTTCTCTAGAAAACCCACAAGTATTTGTTAGGTACTAAATCCACATAGTACAAAGTTCTAACAATTCAGTTCCCATAGTATATGAAGAGCACTTCAAATGTAATTTGACTATTTCTTATATTTTGCACTTACACTTGATTTTGTAGTTGCAAAGCTTGGCTTTTGATCCTTAGCGTCATTCCATGCTTACTGAGTCTTTTGAGGATGTTAAATCCAAATTTAACTATGAGTGATTCTTGGACATTACTCACAAGATTGGCTATGCAAAGTAGATAACAAGAGATAGATAGATAGATAGAGAGAGAGAGAGAGAGAAAGAGAGAGAGAGAGAGAGAGAGAGAGAGAGAGAGAGAGAGAGAGAGAGAGAGAGAGAGAGATTTCATTGTTTGAAAGTAAAAAGGTTGAGAAGAATAATTTGTTGTGTCCTCATACCTGTCCTTTAACCTCCTATTTATAAGTGTGAGTATAAACATATTATATAAACAAAATTACATTGAAAGGTAAATACATAAATGACGTAATATTACCCAATAAAATAGTACTATAAAAAAGATATACGCTCTATATATCTCATTAACTACACAAGATATGCATTAAACCTTTCCAAATATAAGATGAGTCAGCATGTAGCCACAGATTGGTCTAGTCTGATTTGATTGACTCATGAAGTTATATATTTTAACTAGATGGGTTGACTTGAGCTCATCACCCCAAATTGTTCGTGTATACCCCAAATCACGAGCAATTTGGGGTATACAACATCGGTTTATAGAAAAAAAATGATGTGATGGTTGCTTCTTGTCTACATAGAAATTTTAATACAACATTTTTTAAAACATCAATTTTAAAATATTGAAGGGAAAATTTTCTTAGCAAATCGGATCAAGACGCCTGTCATGTACCGAGTACTTGTCAATTTTTTTTTAACTGTAGTAAATTAGGCAAGAAAAAATTATTATTTTTGTATTTTTTTTGTTGCTATTAAAGAATATTTTGATTTTCTTTTAGCTTTTTGTTTTGAAATCTATAGTTATTTTACAAAATAAAAAGGACTTTATTTAGGTTGATTATATCGCTTTTATTTTTTATTCATTTTTAAAACAAATTCAATAATTAATAAAATAATATTAATAAAATTATGCTATAATTTTTAACAACATAAACAAGATAAAATTAGTCAAGTTGATAGATTTGGAGATTAAAGCTTCGTTTAGGTTGGCTTTCTTACTGTCTTTTAAAATAAAATTTTAGTAAAAAAATTAAAAAAAAATTATTAGAAAGCGGTTTAAGAAACAATAAAAAAGCCGTCCCAAACTAAGTTTAGAACAGCCTATTAAATTTAAAAAACTAAAATATATGCATCGAAGTTTTTAAATAAATATTTATTTCTTAAGTTAAAATTAAATAGCAATTTGAAACTAACAACAATCTTTTTGGCTGATTAAAATATTTGAGTTCTCCTTTGACCAGGCAATCATTTTCCATTCTCAAATATAAAACTACAGGTAAAATTTAACTTAAAATCGTTGACACATTTAGATTTTAAAACATAAACTTTAAAAAAAATTAAAAATCTCTTGTAATAGCAGAAAAAAAACGTAGAGTTATTAAAAAAATTAAATTATTTACTGCAGTTAATTGAGAAAACCAACATGTGACAGATGACTTGGCCATGTGGCGACATGATGATTTGCTAAAAAAAAGTGGAAAAGCCAAGGAGCCTTACCTAGTTGAAATAAATCTGCACGTGGTAGTTGTTGATTACAAATGATGCTCTTCCTCGGAGGAGAGTGTTGGCTCAATGTATTAAACATATATCATATAGAACACATCATATAGTTAGACTTAAGGAATCCATTGACATGAGAGATGTTCTCATAAAAATATTGGTTTGTTCATTTGGTCGGTAGGACCGTAGTCGGGCAACGGAGTTCAGAGGTGCCATAGTCAGAAAATTGAGGTCAGAGGGGTCATAGTCAGGCGACCGAGATCGGAGACACCATTGTAAAGAGACAGAGGTCAAAGGGACCGTAATTGGTGGGCGATGGAGGTCGGAAGGACAATAATTAGATGAAGTTGGTCTGAGGGACACTCCTCGGCATGTGACTGAGGTCAGAAAGAGATGGTGGTCAGATGGACAATAGTCAAAGACCAATAAAGGTTGAAATGACCGTAATATAACACATCAATATCCAATTTTAAAAGTATTGTCTATTGCAATTTCTTAATTAATAAACTAGAGCTTCTATGAATTCATCATTATAAGTTAATCCAACGGAAGCACTAAAAATCATATAAATCAAAATATAAAATTATATTCATCTCTTAAAATTCTTGTACATAAACCAAGAGATCAAACACTATATTCATTAGTCTAATTTTAACTCTTGTATAAAAGAATAAAACTAAGAAAATTGCATAAATAAAATAAACATGAGAGTTTTGTATTGAAGTGTTTCCTGGTACGTCTCCTATAGCTAAGACACCTTATAGAATGACACCAAAAAAGTTACAAGAGTTAGAAGTTTAATTACAGGAGTTGGTAAATACAATACATGAATGTTAGCATTTTCCGACGGATTTTCGGTAAACTTTATGGTGGATTATTTTTTGTCAAAAATGGCGATGAATTTGCAACATAAATTTTTGACAGCTTTTTTTTGGTGAAGTTGCAGCAGATTTGTGGCAGACATTCCACTGCAACTCCACTACAAATCTGCCACAAATCCAACACAAACTATCTAATATAACCAATTGATTGGAAGTCTGTTTCATTTCTTCATTCTATTCTCGACTACTCTCCTCGGCCCTTATGCTCTCCTTGGTCTTTACTCGCCTCAATCGATGACATTTCTCATTGTAACATCGCCTCTTTCAAAAACATTCCTTCCTATCGCATCCGAAGTTACACCTCCTCACCGCACTTCTATCGTAGCTAAAGTCGCACGTCCTTTGGAGATGGGAGCTTGGTCATTGTGAAGGTATCAATGTTTTTTCCTTTTGCACGCTTCTTTGTCCAAATTTGTAAATCTGCCGGTCACATTCAAAGTCACACCTCCTCGTTGTTCTTCTATTGTAGCCAAAGTCGCACCTCCTTCGGAGACAAAAGCTTGGTCATTGCGAAGGTATCCATCTTTCTTCCTTTCGTATGCTTTTTCGTACAAATTCATAAATCTATCGCTAGATTGTACACATTTTATTGATGCTATTCTTCTTGTTGATAAGACTAGAGAGGGAGTTGAGGGTAAACTTGAATTATAGAGATCAAACTTAGAGTCTAGTGGGAGGGATTGTGACTTTAGGTGAACAAGTCATTAATAAGAGTACATGTTTTAGATATCTTGAGTCTATTGTTCATAGGAACGGTGTAATAGGTGGAGATATTATTAGTAGGAGTTCAAGTTGGATGGTTCAAGTGTGGGAATGCATCACTTTTGTTGTATGATAGAAAAGTCTCCCTCAAACTTAAGGGAAAATTTTATAAAATGTGGTAAGACCTACAATGCTTTATGGTATAGAATGTTAGATATTAAAAGATAAGCATAATATTAACTTAAGTGTTGCAGAGATGAGAATGCTCAAGTAGATCAGTGGCTTTACTCTTAGTGACAAGGTACGAAACGAGCATATACATGAAAAGGTTGAAGTGGCTCTAATGGAAGATAAGATTAGAGTGAATAACCTTATATAGTTTGGTCACATATTATGACTGTATAGTTGAAGTGGAGGAATGCATCAGGCTTATTATATGATAGAAAAGTTCTCCTCAAACTTAAGAGAAAATTCTATTAGATGTGGTGAGACCTACAATGCATTATAATACAGAATGTTAGCCATTAAAAAAGAAGTATAATATTAAGTTAAGTGTTGCATAGATGAGGATGCTCAGGTTGATGAGTGGCTTTACTCTTAGAGACATGATAGGAAATGAGCATATATGTGAAAGGTTGGACTAGTTCCAATGGAAAACGAGATTAGAGAGAGTCACCTTAGATAGTTTGGTCAGATATTATTAATGTATGGTTGAAGTGCATGAATGCATTGGGCTGTTATGTGATAGAAAGTCTCCCTCAAACTTAAGGGAAAATTTTATAAGATTGTGCTGAGACCTACAATATTGCTTTATGGTGCAAATTGTTGGCCATTAAAATAAAAGCATAATATTAAGTTAAGTATTGTAGAGATGAGGATGCTTGGGTAGATGAGTGGCTTTACTTTTAAAGACATGGTATGAAACAAGCGTATATCTGAAAAGGATGGAGTATCTCCAATGGAAAATAAGATTAAAGAGAGTTTTCTTGTATAGTTTGGTCATATATCATTATTGTATATCTTGATTATATGAGGCGTCATCTCAAAAAAAATTTATAATGATAATTACACATAAATAATATTAAGTTGATACAAATCTCATTGTTTTTATGTAGGAATCTATAGCCTAAGTTATAGATATTCAAAATCATAAAATTTGGATGTGTAACTAACTATTGCTTGGACGCTAGAAGTTAATAGATGAATTTTTGTACATAGTGAGTTTTTCTTCTAGGCAAGTTGTCAATTATCTTCCTTTATATTAGAGGGAAGATTACATCGTCCATATTTCCAAACATAAAAATTAAGCCTACCTCACACTAGAATAGATTACTGTTGATCTATATCGTAGAGGATTCATGCCAGAATATTAATATTGAATTTCACATAATGAGTATGAGCCTCATTTCAACTCTCAATGTGGCCGATCTATAATTTCCAAAATAGTTGAGGAAGATAGAGTTAGGACATTTATGGAGTTAATTTATGATGCAAGTAGTCCACAATTTCAATAATATACAGAAGAGTCATTGAATAAAGAGGTATAAAACTTTTATGATTTGTTATATGATGTGCAATAACTAAATTTAAATGAGTGCACAAATCACTTAGAGGTATATATCGCTATGAAGATGTTAATTATATACATAATATAATGTATCCAGAGAAGGCTTTAATTAATTCATTAGCCTACTTTAGAAAATTAACTTGATAAATAATATAATTCCAATAGATTTATACCAAACTCAACAATTAATTTTCAAAATTTTTTTGACAGTTATGAAAATAGATTACTGTGTTAATGAATATATGTTATACTACAAGGATAATTTTTTAGAGATTGCATGTCATCATTATAATGCACTAAAGTTAAAACCAAATTCTAGAAAAAAAAAAGAGAAAGCAGAAGGATGTGATAGTCAGCCGATTACTCTGCTTACCCATCACTCATTGATTGTAATGTTTATAGAAATCTATAAGCTCTGCTACAAATATGAAATGACATAACATATAAATCTCACAAGTAGGTGTTCTAACTCATCCGTTAGAAGCAAAGGCCTTGAAACACTTTGACCGTATACATCATACGTTCATCATAGAACCAAGAAATATTAGATTAGAATTATGTACATATGATTTTACTCTATTTTATCAATCTGCTTCACCATACTCATGATAACCTATGATACTCACCCCTACAATTTTCCTCCATAATTGTGTATGAATACACCATACATGTTCTTGACACTTAAAATTCTAGGCTCATATAGTCCAATGGCAAAGATATATGTGTTCTTGTCATATTTAATCAATGGCTTAAAATTATTGTGAAATGAAATAGTTACTACATGTGATATTTCCACTAAACAAAATTTTACATTAAGGGAAGCATTACTTTAGACAATTGGTAACTTCCCGGCATATGATATACATTATAGTAAGAGTATTATAGGCAAGCTAGTTTGACCATATTGTATGAAAAATATTAAATCATTTACTTTGAAACATGGGGGAAAGAACATTTGGTTTGACTGTCACCGTATATTCTTACATACAAACCAACAATTCATGTGAAATAAGGATGCTTTCATTAAAAATAAAATAGAGATAACACATTCTCACCAAGATTAAGAGTGAAAAAATATTTGAAAGAGTAAATTTCATACCCACGACAACGAAATCTCTAATATTAGCTATTTATAAACTGACCAAGTATGGAGTTACTCACAATTAGATATGATGCATATAGAGAAGAATATTTTTGATAATATGTCAAATACAGTAATGGACATCAAGGAAAAATTTAAAGATAATGTAAAAGATAGTATGGACTTGAAGGATACTTATTAGAGAAAAATGCTTGAGTTGAAGGAAGATGAAAATAGTAAATTTTTAAAGACAAAATCATCATTCATCTTCACTTTAGAATAGTATCGAGTAGTTTGTGAATGGGTACTGAGCCTAAAGCTACCTGATGGATATGCTTTCAACCTCAGTAATTGTATTGACATGAGATCAAGGAGAATATATGGATTAAAAAGTCATGACTTTCACATATTTATGTAGTGTTTAATGCCCATGAGTTTCAGTTCTCTTATGGGTTAAATTTTGGATCCCTTGAATGAACTAAGTATCTTGTTCAAGACTTATGCTCATTAAGACTGAATAAAGAAGCTTTGGTCCACATCGAGCATAACATTCCATTTATTATGTGCAAGCTTGAGATGATATTTCCTCCTAGTTTTATTTGACTCTATGGAGCACCTGCCCATGCATTTACCATATGAGTTTAGAGCTGGTAGACTTGTTCAATATCAGTGGAAGTATCCTTTTGAGAGGTAATTTTGTGCTAATATAGCATATCTAATATTATTATCACCTTATTAATTCATAATCATATATCATTCATGTATTTAAATAAACTTAAGAAAGACTATAAAGAGCAAAACATGTCACAAAGGATCAATTTGTGAGGCAAACTTTATATATGAGACTACTTAATTTTGTTCATACTACTATAACACAGAATTACAATCAATAAGGAATAATGTATCTCGAATATTGGGTTATTCAACTATATGTCAATCTACCATTAACATATCAGTAATCAACAAACATGGCAAGCCAGTAGGCGCTTGCACTGTATGCCATTCAACATATACGAAGATGAGAGTTGTCACATTATACACACTGTTAAATTGTGTTGAAATTGAGTCATCTGTCGAGTATGTTTTAGTTAAGATTTCATACATTTTACAAACTCAAACATAGAGAATCTAAATTCAAACTTTTACAAAATTTTGTTAATGGTCTGAAAACTACATCACTATTAGAGAAGAAAAAGAGAGTTGAATATGAAGTTTAAAATTAGTTCAATAATATGGTATGTATTTTGACAAGTAACTTTATCTTATATATAATAATCAATTAACTTATTGAAAATGATAATTATATATCTACACTTTCGGCACCAATTAGGTCCATAATGAAGCCAGAGATTTGCAAGATCAAGGACTAATGAATTTATTTTGAGGACATATAAGAGCAATAAAATATTGGTCAATTTTTATTGTCAATGATTATAAATTTCATACCAAAGCTTGGTGTGAAGGTTGAAAAAGAAAAATATGTGGCTATATTTGAAAGGGAACAACTATATATACGGGTGATGACTGTGATTATTATAGGGTCTTACAGGAAGTACTGCATTTGGAATATCCTAATGAAGGGAATAACTTATATCTTTTTTAATTGTGATTGATTTCATCTAGTAAAAAATAGAGGAATAAGGGTGCATCCACTTTATGCTACTACAGAAGTAAAGCGAGATAGAAGATATGAAAAACATGACCAATTTGTCATTGCAAGCCAGGCTACCCATATATTCTTTGTTAACTATCAAGGTAGACTACGAGGTATAAGATTGTCTTGTATTTATTAAGACTAAACCTAGGGGGTCATTGAAAATACAAAATTAATACTAACAACACATCAAGAAGAGTGTATATTAAACTTTAAAGAGCTTGCTAATTATGGAGAAGATCAAATTATAGCAAGTAATTAGACTGAGTTGCTGTTAGATGAGGTTGACTTAGATATTAAAAAAAATTAAAGATGATGTTAGCAATGAGGATGTTGCCCGTTAGATGGAAGTGAACCACCCATTGATTAATAGTAAGGATGTAAATGTTTATTTTGTCTTACAATACTTCTTTTACGAATGCATTTTTTTACAACATAGTAGTTATTTTTTTTTCCTTACAGCACAGTAGTTACTTTTTTTATAGCATAGTCGTTAGTACTTATTTCTTGCATTTTTCATAAAATATACTATTTTTTTCTTTTATTTTTTGCAGTTGTCTTCTAGTGGTGATGAGCTCTCCAGGCGATCACAAACATTTTCAAGCACAAGCAGAAATTGGTGGATGAACTAATAGGGGTAGAGGTACTGAGGGGACCTCCTCTTCACAGTCTACCACCCATACCCAGCCTAGCCCCCCTTTGCCTACACCTTCTACAAGTAGTCCTTAGTTTTACTCCCCATAACCTCGCTTTCCATCACCATACCCTATACAGATGGCTCCCTTTTACCCGAACTACCCTCCACCATCTTCTTAAGGAGTCTCTTCTACTTATTATGATCCACTATATTTTTAACCATTCTATTACCCACCACCCACTTAGCCCTTTACAATTGGACCTTCCCCTGAGACTGCAGCTAAACCTTCCACGTAGTCTACCATAGCACTGACCATTGATGGGTGCATGCTAATTCAGCCCAAGGGTTACACATACGTAATGCATATTTTATAGTACGTAGATATTTGAGAAATAATATTTAATTTCAACTAAATATTTTTTACAAGTTTTAACCGTCAAAGCAGCCTAATCACAAGATACATGATATCATATGGAGCAGGTTTCATGCTCCATATGTTTCTTGGAAGAAAATCAAAAATGACATTGTACGATGCCAGCTCACGGTATCTACAAGCGACTCGAATTATTATTGCACATACCCAAGCAAAAAAGAGACAAATCAAACTAGATCGAAACCCTCAAGGCCGTCAACATTCACAATCAACAACGGACCATCCTATCGAGCTTAGAGAAGAGTCCAAGGAAGATGTATACCAAAAATAAAGGTCAACGCATACAATAAAAAATCTCTTGAAAGACTACTCCCATGTGATAAGTCACATATAACTCCCATGCTTTATAAAGTTTATATATATCATATTATATCAAAATCTTCCTCAATCATGAAAAATATATCATTTTTAATCAATGTTAAATTCTAGTAAAATTATTTCAATTGGGTGATGATCCATTATTTTTTATTTTTCAACTTTTTAAGGTAAACCTCTAGTATTTACTGTGGCCATCTTTTATTCTTGTGTGTCCAAAATTTTCAAACATTGTGAAGATGTTAAATATTTTCTCTCTACCACCATAAAAATTCTGACATGCAACAATAGACTATCATAAAAACCAACATTGGCATTTAAACTTCTCCTCAAAAATTTTACAAATCAATAACTTAGGCATGATGCTATAATATGCTATTGATATGAAATAAAAACAATTTTAATTCTACAAAAATTAGCAAGTATATTGTCTTTTGTGCTTATTTTAAAATTTCAAATATATTATACTATTTTTTAAAAAATTAAAATAACTGAAACTTAAATACTAATGGCTTAATTACTTGCATAAAAATCATAATAAATACGGATAAAAAACAATATTTAGGCTTCATATTTATATATTTAAGCAATCCAATCATTCTAAATAAAAAAAAATTATAATTTTATTTTTGTCACACACAAATAAATAAAATATTAATTTATATATATTTTTTCACCTAATCTTCCGTTAGCTAAATAGGTCCTAAGTTTCATATTTGTCCCACGACAAATCAATAGCTTAGGTATGATGCTTTAATATACTATTGATATGTAATAAAAAGCATTATTAATTCTATGAAAATAAGAAAGCTAGTATGCTGTTTTTTATGCTTCTTTCACAATTTGAAATAAAATATAATAAAAAATCAAAATAACTGTAAAACTTAACACTCATGACATAATTTTTTGCATAAAAACTATAAAAAATACACAAAAACATCATTTAATCAGACCGTATAAATTATTATCCAAAGCCTTTCAATATAAGCCCATCCATATATAATACTATAAGTATATAATCCTCGAAGATAAATATTATCTAAATTTTTTTATAAAATTTTTGAGTCAATTTAGATAACTTTACACGCAGATTACATAATTAAATTTTAAGTCTAAGACCTTTTGGTTAGCAACCAAAGCTCCCAACCAAAAAATCAAGCAGAAGTGCACATAACATCCAAATTTTATTTCCTATCAAGCTATTGAAGAAAACATAATTGAATCTGAATGGACGCCACACCATCAGTTTTGTCTTGTATCATCCATGTAGAAGTAAATTCATAGTGGACCAACAAGATCACAACCCCCAATTATTCATTATTTAGTTTTAATTTGTAGATAGCCCCTCAAACTTCTTGAATTTGAAAAGCCTTCTTTGCACAATTTGCATTAGAAATAGGAGGACAGACAGGGAGCCCCCCTTCAATGTCTTGATTGCCTTCTCCTTTATGTAGCTCTGATTCAGTGGTTGCCCCCTCATCTGAAACTTTCATCTTGAACTCTCTAGCTTTTCCCCAAATAACCATATAGAGGCCAACAACTATAATTACTGAACCTAAAACACTGAAATCATAAAAAAAGATTTAAAAAAAAAATCAAAAGGTTTAATAACAAATATGAATTTGATAGGGTTCAACATACAATTTTTCATCCCTCACATAACAAAAATAAAATAATACTCTGCTGTTGTATTAATTATTATTTATTTATAATAATTACCTGCCTACATAAAGCTTCTCATCCAGAATAGCCCAGCTCAATACGGCCACAATAATAAGTTGGAGTGGACTGAACATGGAAACAAATAGCGGGCCACGCTTCTCTATGGCCCATGTCATCAGCAACACACCAAATCCAGAGCAAATAATTCCCTGCTCTCAAAAAGTAATCAAACATTAATATTTCATCTTAGGTTTTTTTCATTTCTCAGGACATCACATATTTCTTATGTAATTACTATTATATCATTGTACTCTTTAATTGATTCTAATCCAAAATATATATATATATTTAAGCTAGAAGAATAATCGTTTGAAAGATTTTAGAAGAAACATTCAATGCAAAAAATAAAATAAAAAAACTACTATTTCTTCTTTTTATATCAAATATAATAAATATTTAATGAATGGAATTAGCATAATTTTTATTTAAAATTTCAGTCAAAATTAAAACATTAAAAACATATTTAAAGTTTTATGTGGATAAAAGAGTACTCACAATGTATAGAACGGAAGCTAAGCGAATGTTGAAGCCCAAAGCCCAACTATGTAATTCTCTCTCAATAAAACCTCCAATAAGAAAGCATTCGATACTAGCCATAGCACTCATTATTGTGGAGGTCATATAAGGTGCGGAAAATGATTTGCTCAGCTTTGCTTGCATAATGAACCAAATCGCCCACGCTATGCCGCTCCCCACTACTAACATTGCACCAAATATTTCCTTGTTGGACGATCCACCTGTGAATCCAGAAGCTTCGGTGCTTTTCTCCACAACATTCTCTGCATATCGCCAATGTAAGCTAGAAGGTGGGATATGGATGAGAGCTCCATTGTAGAAGGTCATGAGCATTGATCCGCTAACACAAAAGATTGTTCCAACCACCTTTGCTTGTCCTGGGATTCTTTTCATATTTGCTGTCTCAATCCTATATTAATTTATGCAACTCAATATATATTCATTTGTATAAGTTTCATTTATTTATATAATTAAAAAAAATTTAGCACTAACTTATTATTTGTTTATATTTGTGAAAATACGTATTTAATAATATTAAGTAATTAAGTTTTTTTATTTATTTGGAGGGTGTGTACCTGAAAGGAACGGCCATAATAAATGTTAGGGCAGGAAGGATATTGGAGAGGGCACTTGCGATCGTTGGCGTCGTGTACTTGAGACCGATGAAGTATAATAACTGATTTATCGTAGCCCTGCATTTAATTTTGTATCATCAATCATATGATTTTTATTTGTGAAAATTGGTAAATAAAATTAATTATAGTATTTCTTATCAAGAAAGTTGCTTATTGAAACTCATTTCTACTCAATTTTTATTAAGAGGTAAAGGTTTAGCAACTCAACTGAACTTCACTGTAATTACCGATTTCGTAAGTGCGTTCTACAAATAAAAATCCCTTAAAAAAAATTGTTGAAATTAACCGAAATAAAGGCAAGAATTTCCTGACCTCTCACATGCGTATTTCATGACCTCTTATATAATTATTTTATTTTTATTATCATCCATTAAAGCTTTAATATTCAATCTTCTCTGAACCAGGAAATAAGGTGCTTTTCATGCCGGAAGTGCTTTTCCGGCGAATTGGAAGTCACTTACGTACCCGAAAGTGGAGCAGACTAATATTTGAAGCAGGATTTTGCGAGTAATCTGAACACTTCGAGTTTTCCTGCAAGCAGATGATGGTAATTAACGTTAATTAAGAGTAATTAATACAAAGATAATTATATGATGATGGTAATTAACATTAATTATGAGTAATTAATACAAAATAATTATATGATGATGGTCATTAACGTTAATTATGAGTAATTGATATAATTTGCATTTGGATATCTTTGAGCAATTTTGCCATTATATGAAATAGAAAATAATAATATTATGATATTCCAATGTAAAATATATCTTGAGAGACTTCAACATCATCCGATTTAGGTTGAGATTAAAGTTTTATATAATAACAAATATTTTCAATGCAATTAGCAGCATTGAAGTTTATCTTTGATATCTCATCAAAAAATTATCTTAATATCTTGCTGCAAATATGATTTGGAAACTTCTGAAATTAAATAAGTGACCATCCAAACTTCGATTTCAGCAAATTTATAGTCAAACTGAACGTCTTGAAGAGACAAACCCAACAATATCATAATCGGTCTAATCTTAACCCAAATGACTTCAAATCAAGGGCCTAAAGCCAATTTAGAAGCTTCAAAATATTAATTGGATGACTAAATGATGTCCAAATGTGGCATGCTTATAGTTGAATCGAGTGGCTTGACGAGTCAAATCCAACAGCTCTAGATAACAAAATTCTGATATCATTAATATACTCAAATATGGGGTCCTAAGCCTCTCGTTTTTTTCCCTAGCAGCCTCCTGGCGATTTTAGGGTTTTGCGAGATTTCTCCTCTCCCGGCCATTTCTCCTTGCTGTTTTCCGTCTTTCCTGTTGGTTGCTCCTTCTTGTAGGTATTCTGGTGGCGCTGCTGTCTTTTTCCCCTTTTTGCGGGGCAAACTCTGGTGGTTATGGCTTCCTCTAACCCGTGGGGGAAGATAGCCAGTCCGATCCATGGTAAAAGCAAAGGTTTCTTCAACTTGGAAGGTGATGCTCCTTCTAAATCTCCTACTAGGTCTTTTAAAGATGTTTTATCGGGGGATCCTATGCAAGGTGAGAACGCGCCTAAATTTACTCAGTCTGTGATTAATGGTGCTCCTGCTGTTCTCATCTCTGATGAGGACATTCTTAAACTGGCGTCTCCTTTTAAATTTACTTTAGTGGGGAAGTTTAATCTTCATAGACTAAATCTTGATAACATCCGTTCTTTTTTCGCTAATCTCAAACTTTCTGGGTTTTACTCCATCGGTCTTCTGGATTCTCGTCATGTTGCCATTCAGTTGTCCAGCGACATGGATTATAGTCGCATTTTTTCTAGACGTTCCTATTTTATTTGTAATTGCCAAATGAAATTTTTAAAATGGACACCTTTCTTTGATATTCATGAGGAATCTCCCATTGTGCATGTCTGGATTTCCTTCCCAAATTTACGCTTACATTTTTTCAATCCTCAAGTTTTACATGTATTAGGTTCTGTTTTTAGTAGACCATTGCAAACTGATCAAGTGACGGCTTCCAGGACGAGGCCGTCTGTTGCTCGGGTTCTTGTGGAAGTTGATATTTCAAAGAAATTTGCAAAAGAAATTTGGGTTGGATACAGGGATTTTGGTTACATGCAAAAGGTGGAGTTTGAAAAAGTGGCGGATTTCTATACCCATTGTAAGATGCATGGTCATGGGGCTGTTGATTGCTTTAAACTTCATCCTGATTTAAAAAGAAATAAAAATTTGGTTTCTAATGTGGTTAATGCTGAGCTGAATGTTAAGGAACAGGGAACCGTGGTGTCGGAAGGCAATCCTGTAGGGGAGATTGCTCTTGCTCTGGAATCTAACCAGGTAAATTCGAAACCTGTTACTCATGTTGAGATACCAAATGAGAAAAATGTTGGTAAAAATGCGGTGGAAGGTAATTTTACTTTTGATTATACTATTGGTAAAGCTGCGGTGGAATGTAATGTTGGCAGAAAAGAGGATGTTTTAAATCCGAATTTATATGTTTCTATTGAATCTATGCTTCAAGATAATGTTTTTAATCATGAAAATATTGCTTTGAATACTAAACTGTCGAAAACTATTGCTATTGTTCCTATAAATGTTAATTCTAATATTGGTGATAGTGAAGAAGGAGAAATTATTCCTTTTGCTATTGGGGATAGAATCATTAACAACCAGTCTTTCAATGGGGAAGAAGATTCGGAAAAATGTGAGGATAAAGGCTCCACTTCTAATTCTTTAGGAGAGGGGGAGTTTATTAATGTGAGTAGTAAAAAAGGGAGAAAAAAGGTAAACAGGTTATCCCGGCTACACCAAGATCCACTAGAACTCAATAGGGGTGTCAATTTTTGACACGACCCGAACCCGACCCGGAAAAATCCGGGTTCGGGTCAACCCAAACCCGAAACGGGTCGGGTTCGAGAGAGAGAGAGAGAGAGAGAGAGAGAGAGAGAGAGAGAGAGAGAGAGAGAGAGAGAGATTTGGTAGTGTCTAAGTTGATAGTTGGTTACTTGGGCATGTAAGTTTTGCTTTCATTAAATGGAAATGAAATGGTAATGGTATTATGTGTTAGGGTTTGCTTCGTTCGCCTTCACTATTTCGGATATATAATGTGCCTAAAAATTATTCTATTTATTTTGAAATTAGTATTATATTATATATTAATAATTTGTATTGTAATAACTTTAAAATAAAATTAGATAATTTTTAGGCTCATTTTGATATAATTTGTATTTGGATATCCTGAGCAATTTTTCCATTATATGAAATAATTATGATATTCCAATGTAAAATATATCTTTAGAGACTTCAACATCATCCGATTTAGGTTGAGATTAAAGTTTTATATAATAACAGATATTTTCAATGCAATTAGCATCATTGAAGTTTATCTTTGATATGTCATCAAAAAATTATCTTAATATCTTGATGCAAATATGATTTGGAAACTTTTGAAATTAAATCAGTGACCATTCAAACTTTGATTTCAACAAATTTATAGTCAAACTGAACGTCTTGAAGAGACAAACCCAATAACATCATAATCAATCCAATCTGAACCTAAATGACTTCAAATCAAGGGCCTAAAGCTAATTTAGAAGCTTCAAAATATTAATTGGATGACTAAATGATGTCCAAATGTGGCATGCTTATAGTTGAATCGAGTGGCTTGACGAGTCAAATCCAACAGCCCAAGATCACAAAATTCTGACATCATTAATATACTCAAATAAAATAAATTATCTACGACCAAGGGAGTTAATATCGTCTGCCATTAAAACAATCCTAACATGCCCTTAATATTCTCCTTATTTTCTTGTCATGTCACTAATAAAAAAATTATAAATAGACCCCTCATTATTCACACAGGGAAAAGAAAGAAGGGAGAAAAAAAAAATTGAAAGGACCTACCTTGCTTTCTCATCAAGCTTGCACCACCTGGCTGCCTATCTCCATCGATCCATCGGACTTCAACTTGGCTGCTGACCGTCATCAAACTTCTTTCGACCTCCATCACCTAACAACTATCCTTTTGACCTCGGTTGCCCGCTGACTATAGTCCCTTTGACAACCATTGCCCGCTGACTACGATCCACTCCAACCTCCGTCGCTTCACCAACTACGGTCCACTATGATTATCATTACCCATCGATTACAGTCCACTCGGTCCTCCATCTCTCATCAATAATAGTCCCTTTAAAATTTAAAGCCCATGGATTATGGACCCTCTGATCACTGTCTCCCGCTAATTATAGTCCACTCCGACCACCACCACCCGTCGACTACGGTCCATTCTGACATCCTGTTTCTTCGTTGACTATGGTCCACTCTACAATTGTCATCCGACTACAATGGTCCCTTCGGCCTTGATCTAAAACCTGCCAAATACAGTCCCCCCTGAACATCATTGCCCGTCGACTATGGTTCACTCCGACCTATGCCATCCACTGACTATGATTCACTTCGACCACGATTGCCCACCGACTACGATCCACTCTGTCATTGTCGCTCGCTGACTGCGGTTTACTATGAACATCGTCTCCTTCTCACCATAGTCTTTATGACTTCCAAATACGATCCCTCTCACTACTATCACCTAACTAAAATCCTACTGACCAAACGAGTAGGCTAATACACCCCTAAGAACAACTCCCATTTCACATGATTCTTTCAACACAAACTATGTAATATGCTCTTTATAAAGAATATTTAAGCTAACATATTCATAACTTGTTGCATATTCTTATTTTGTGGTATATTTAGAAAGCTAGAAATGAGGCTAAACATGAAGAGGTTAAGATGGATGCGACCCTTATTATTGCCAATGTAAAAAGAAAGGTTCAACAGCTTTATAATTTTAATGTCATATATGGTAGGACTTTTAATAAATGTAGAAATCTGGCGGTGGCTTGTGGTATCAATCTGGACCTGTTTAGTCCTAACATGGCTGATTCTGGATGAGATTGTTAATATACCTTTAAATCTGAATTACAGTGATCAAATCTTATTTCCTGCTTCTTCTAATGGTAAATTTTAATTGTGGAACATTTGGGAGAATTTTAGAATTTCTGTTGACAAATCACCTATTTTTGCTGCTATTTGGCATAGTACTTTTCTGATCTCTTATTCTAATTTTGTGTGGAAATGTCTTAAAGGTTTTCTGCCTGTTGATGATCTTCTTCAAAAGAAAGGTTTTATTTTAGCTTCTAAATGTTTATGTTGTTCGAATTTGGTGAGCATTGATCATCTCTTCATTAATGGTTTTGTTGCCAATAAGGTGTGATTATATTTCAATAGCATTGCTGATAAGAATTCTACGATTAATCATAGTAGCTTGATTTCTATGTTAGAGAGTTGGTTAAATACTACTAAAGGTCATATTCATAATTTGTTGCCTATTCTTATTTTGTGGTATATTTAGAAAGCTAGAAATGAGGCTAAACATGAAGAGGTTAAGATGGATGCGACCCTTATTATTGCCAATGTAAAAAAGAAAGGTTCAACAGCTTTATATTTTTAATGTCATATATGGTAGGACTTTTAATAAATGTAGAAATCTGGCGGTGGCTTATGGTATCAATCTGAACCTGTTCAGTCCTAACATGGCTGATTCTGTGGTGTATTGGATTAAACCTAAACCTCCAGATGTCAAATTAAATTCTGATGGTGCTCTTGGCATGATAAGAGCTGGTGCATGTGGTATTATATATACGTGATTATATGGGTGATTGCCTGGCTGCTTTTGCTGCTCCTTTGATTTATTCTGAAGTAATTACGGCTAAGCTTAATGCTTTATTCTTGAGCCTGAAGTTATGTCTTAAATTGGGTTTTACTTTTGTTTGGATTGAAGTTGATGCTATGCTTCTTGTCCAAATTATCATTGATGTTGTGCCCGAGAATTCTATTAATTTCTATCTTATCATAAAAATTAAAACTATTTTAAACATCATGAAGTTCGATATTTCACATATTTATCGGGAAGGGAACGTCTGTGCGGATTGGTTAGCTAATAAGGGCTTCTCCCTTAATTGCTATGTAGATTTCGATATTAACAATTTAGATCCGATATTGACGGGTATGATTTTATTGGACAAAGCTGGTATGCCTTATATCAGGAAGGGTTGATTTTCTGTATTTATTTCTTTTTTCCATGTTTTCTATTGGTTTACTAGGGTTGGTTGTGTTAATGGTTGTCTATCTTTTATGGTGGCAGCTTTTTGTTTGTTGGCATTTTATTTCAAATTCTAATTTTTATGTACCTGCTATGAGTGGGGTGCTGGAGCATTGTCCGTCTGAGCAGTTTTTCTCTGTTCCTGGGAGGGAGATCTTTCACACAGTTATGTATGTTTTTTTATGGGAGTATTTTGGGTCCTGCTATGTATTTTTATTTTGATAAATTCCACAGGTGCTGGGTTTGTTTTAATCTGGCCTTTTATAACTGGTCTTTTCGTTTTAATATTATTGCTGGTTGGAAGGTGATGTTTTAGAGTAATGATTTCAGTTTTGCCCTCATCTGCAAGTGCTATGGTTGGCATTAGAAGAATAATTTGGGTGTTATGTTTTCTATGAGTATGGGGTGTACCTATATGGCTAGTACTTTTATCTGGACTGTGCTGAATGTATTTTGAGGTGCTTTTCTGATGATGATAAGTTTGGTTATAACAAGGAGAGTACCGGGTATTTAATTTTTAATTACTACTATATCTCTCTCACTTTTTTTTGGAGAATTTTTTGCAGGTTTCTTAACAAGTATTGTATTTTGAGCTTCAATGACCGCAGGGTAGTCTGGTTCTTTTTACTACATTCCTTTCTGTATTATTATCATCTTTTTGTAGGAGAGCTGTGCTAAATGGTACTATTATGCTTCTCCTTTTTTGGGTGCTGTCTACTCACAGCCCGAGTGATATTGTTGGTTCTTTTTGTAATCATAAGAAAAGGATCAACCGGCTCTTAGGTTTTTTATTTTCCTTTTATCTTGTAGCTCTTTCGAGCATTAGCGAGCTGGAGGAACCTTCTAAGGGCTATGTAACCGACTTTTTTATATTAACGCGTAGGCCCCACAGTGGGTTTTAACAAAAAAAAAATATTTAAGCTATAACATCCTCCTCCGAGAAAGGGCAATTTTAGTATTCAGCTTCAAACCCTAGCGGAATCATCTTTAACTATGAAAGGCCCTGTAGTTTTCCCCTTTTCAAGGGTTTTCACGTAAAAATTATAGTGTCTCATATGAATTTTGAACCTCTCTCACTTATCTATTTGTGTGATAGATCTTCGTACAAAGCTTAAATGCTAAACCATATATCTCTACCACCAGGAATATTCTAAAATGTAATAGTTTAGCACTTTATGTTGTAAATGATTCTTGACTAGGGGGACAAACCTTAGAATATTTTTCATTTTTTTTTGAATTTTTTATTTTTTTGAATTAAAAATAAATAAATTTTACATGGGTGCAAGGGGCGTGCCCCCTCATACATATAGCGCATGTTCCGTGCATCCCATCTATGGCAGGCGACTAATGATGAACGGCTAGCTAGCCGGCTAGTTCAGTCGCCTAATTAGTTTGTTCTCTAATTTTTAGCCTTGATGATCCGATTTAGACTTTTATTGGGCCCCATGATCATTTTTTATGTTCGAGATCTAATTTTGACACTTTCAAAGTCTAATGGAGATTCTATAGTCCATTTTGAACAATTTCAAGAGTTTTGAAAAGAATTTTTTTGGCATTTTGTGTTATATTCATCTTGTTGACTTTGGAATAAATTAAAATAATATTACTTGGTTCACAGGCCCGAGGGGAGATCTGCATTGATCACGTCCAGGGAGCGATCACACCTCATAATTATTCAAAAATTATAATTTTAAATTGCAACAATTTGAATAGCTCCAACACATATTTTCAGACCATGTAGGCCTTTACGTCCAAAAATAAGCGACAAGTAATTTGACTGGAAACCAGGTGGCGGTCTTAGTCCATTTGGTTTTGGGGTGAATTTTTCTATTTTTCTTGATTAGATTGATGGTTGCACTATTGACTATTGTTTCTCTAGATGTAATCTTCTATATGTAGCCATCTTGTGTTCTTGTAGTCTAATGTTCTTATTTTCTATTGGATTTTTCGTTTGAAAAAAAAAGTGGCAACTAATATGATATTATAAAATTATCTTACTCTGGCATGAATTTTGATGAAAATATGACTAAAAAACTTCTAAATTAAATCCTTGACAAAAGTACAAGTGGTAAGTTGAGGATTGAGATCACCAAAAAGTTCTTTACAAGACAATTACAGACTCACCATCCATTAATTAGAATTAACTTTCTTGGCTTGCACTCCTCTCTCCCTCTCTTTAGACTTTCAATAAACTTATTATAAATAGAAAATGGCTAGACCCCTCCCAATAACAGCCTCTTATACAATAAATAAGCTTCCTATTTATAATTATTGCAAATAATTGAACAGGCGCAACGACACTAACTTAGACAATATTGTAGTGTTGTTGAATCGATGTGTCAGTCATCAATCATTGCATTGGTTCACCATTAAAACCCACTCATGGGGCCTACGTGTTAATATTCAAAAAAGGTTACAAAAGTCCTTAGATGGATCCTTCAGCCAGCTAATGCTCAGAAGAGCTACAAATATAAAAGGAAAAGAAAAACCTAAAGGCCAATGGATCCATTTACTACAGATACAAAAAGAACAACCTAAGGACCTCGGGCTGTGAGTCAACAGCACCCAAAAAAGGAAGAACTTAATATGACCGTTCAGCTCGAACTTCCTGCAAAAACACTTAAAATAACAGCATAAAATATTAGAAAACCAAAAATAGATTACCTTGCGATCAATATTGCTAGAACCATAGGGATTCCAAAGATTCCTTGTTACAAATTCTGCCTTGTTGTTAGTGATTTTCATCCGCATTGCCCTACAACCAGCACACGAATCCTGCACAAAACAAGCGCGAAGCTCCAAAAACCTGCAAAGGAAGCCTGCAAGGATACTAGGAAAACAACTAAACATACTATTAAAAGAGTAAAGAAGAAGAAAAGGACAGTAAAAGGGAAGACCCCTCAAGCCGGGACACTTGCCCGAAGACAGAGACCTGTAATAAAAATAAAAATGAGAGAATAACAGGAGGATAAGCCAGCCAAAATCACTCCCAGACCACCCAACAGAGCGCAGCCACAGCCACAGCCCAATCCAGCCAACAGTCAACATCCTCAGCAATAACCACAGAGACAACAACGGCCAAAGACAGGCACCAGAGAAAAGCTTGACAAAAGAAGAACAACCAACCACGAAAGAAACCAGAGAAACAGGGGCAGACAGCACCCCCCTAGAGCCAGATTTCCACATTGACCACACCCACGAAGAACTGGACAGAAAAATCCAGCCAAAAATCAACCCCTCAGTATCAAGCACCCAGCACCAGCAACCAATACCCGAAAAAAACACCCAGACAGAGCCAGCAACGACCAAAGACAGCATCCCCCTAGAGCCAGGAAACCACAGAGACCACACCCACCAAGAACTGGACAGAAGACTCCAGCCAAGAAACAACCCCCACAGCTTTAACAACCCAGAAACAGCAACCTGCACCCGAAAAACCCCCCAGACAGCACGAGCAGAAAAAGGGGGTAAACCCCAAGAAAAAAACCAAAAACTAGATTCCCAGAACATAGGGGACATTGTTTTTATCTAAATTAATCAAGCCTTTGATCTGCACAGAAAGTTCATTAAAGGGAACATCAGAAATAATATATGTCAAAGCTAGTGTCGCATAAAAAGTATATGTTAAATCTTTGAAAAACTTCACAACACAAAATTATAATTTTAAAAAATTTATGAGGTATGAATGTAATATATATGTCAATGTAGATCTCATCTCATGGTCATAAACAAATAAATTTCTTAATTATAATTCATATGTTTTTTTTTTTAATTGACAGATTAATTGAAGGAAATATTACAAAATAAAATTTCTCTATGCTCTTCAAATATTTTTGAATCTAATCATGAAGGCTCTACTGGACTCTAAAAGTGTTAAAATTGAGTTTATAATATCAAAAAATAGTCTTGGGGACCCTAAAATTGCTAGAATAAGTTTATTTGAGTAAAAAATTAGGCTTTGAATGGACCAATTAAGAAGATTAAGTAGGCTAGCCTGCGATGTTTGGCGTGGGCTTCTCTCAAAGGCGACAACTTAGTAGAGGCATCATTTAGCTCCCTAACAAGTGTATTTCTTTTTATATAGATTCTCTCTCTCACTCACTCACTCACTCACTCTCTGGTTCTAGAGTTTTTACTCTCAATTTTTCTCACAAGAGAAGTTTTCTATTATCTTGTTGGACATTACATAATTGTAATAAAAAATTATCCTGGATAGCTGGTGTGTATCCCTTTGTCATGATCTAGTGCTCCTAAATAAAATATAATTAATTAGCTTCCATTGACAAAGCTATGAGTGATTTGATATCATCAATGAGTGATCATTCTTTATCCAAAATTCTAAAGCCAAGATATACCTAACCAAATTTTATGCAAGATGATTATTCTAGGAGATTTTATAGAACATTAAAGGCTAATTAGACGATGTTTACCACAAGTAGTGATTTTTTTTATAACCTTTTATTAAAAATTTCATTTCTCGAATGATCTGGTTGTATTTTCTTTTGGAAGATCCAATCGAGCCCTTTCTCCTTTCTCCACCACTAGGAAATTTTATAATATTTTAGATGGTTTTAAAAGTAGGTTGACACACAAAGGATGAGGTTATTTTATGTGTAATCTAAGATTTATGCAAGTATATATGTTGTGTAAGGTAATAAAGTAGTGAGTAGAGTATTGTTATCATGAGGATAAGAATTACCTTAAGATCACTCCAGAACTGCTCAAATTAATTACTTAATTTATCTTATCAGTAGAGTTATAAAGGTGTTCAATTAAAAGTTTTTCAACTGTCTTAAAATGAAAGTCGTATATCCAAGTCACTCTAACCTATGATATATTAGACATCATGAATGCAAATGACATATCTCCAATATTGGTGTTGTGAATTAGAGCATAAAGTTTTCTCATCTATGTCAACTTTGTTTGAGTTTATAGCTAAGGTTTCTTTCAACTACGACAATTGTATCTCCTTAAGATTCCAAGACTAGTACTCTATCAACCATATGTCTATGCATGGAAAAAATCTCATTTTAAAACTCATAATTATTTTAAAAATACCTCAATTGAGAGTGTAGATCACATTAAATTTAAAGTTTATGCAAGGACTCTACACAAACTATATGAAATATGTTTTTATTTCTTCTCCCATTGTTGTCAAGGTTTGGAGTTATTTTGAGGATTTATTTCATCTTAATTTTTCTAGTCCCCATACGTCTGTTCATAATTTGTTTGATGGTTGGATGGTGAGATCAAAGGGTCACATTCGTAATGTGGTCCCTGCTCTTATTGTTTGGTTTATTTGGTTGGCGAGAAACGATTCTCATTTTAATGGTAACATTATGGATCACCAGTGTATCTTTCACAAAGTTAAGGATAAGGTGAAGGCTCTTTTTTCTACTAATTTACTTTCAATGAAGAATTTTGACAAGGTTTATTATACATTGGAGGGTTTTGGGATTAAGCTGGAGGAGGTTAATTCCTATGCTATGCATAGATATATATACTTATTGGTTTAAACCTCAAGATAATTTTTTTAAGTTGAACATTGATAGCATCCTTGACGGGAATATCTCTTGTGTTGGTGGTGTCATTAGAGATCATAATGGTGCCTTTGTTTTGGGTTTGCTGGTAAAACCAAGGAAAATGAAAAGATTGGTGGCCTTTTAATTGCGGTTCTTCATGGTTTAACCCTGTGTGCTGGTATGGATATTCAGAATATTATTCTGGAACTTAATCTTTATGTTGATTTAATTTCGTTGCTTAAGTTGGATGGATGCAATTGTTTTTTTTTTCTTTGTTTTATATTCGGAGAAATATCAGGGAGATTTTGGATTCTGTTAACTGCCCTTTTGCGTACGTGTCTAATGTGGCTAATACCTGTGCTCAGACTCTGGCCAAGATGGGTTACGTTGTAATTATCCTGATATTACTGATTTCTCTCTTAAGAAGCTGACTGTCCTGATTCAAGGTTTGATTAAATTGGATCAACTTGGGTTGCCTTATGTTAATTGATCCTCCTATTATGTGTGGTGCTTGGTTTCTGTATTGTGGGTTTTTTGTCTCTGCTTAATTTTTTGGGTTTCTCGTATGGTTCAGTGACTTTTGGTGGTTGCAGGTGGAGAGAACTTTGTCTTCTCCTCTGATGGGTTTGTTTGTTTCTGTGATTGTTGATTTTTTATATTGCACTGTTCTAGGAGGGGTGGTCCGTGGGGGTTCTGCCCTTTCTATTTCTGCTCTATTGCCTTGGATATATTGCAGGAGGCTATGCTTTTCAGCTTGTTGGGTTATTCTGGAGCTTTACGGGAGGAATTTTAAACGGCCATATCCTTTTCTGAGATTCTCTATATTTTATATTTGGATTGTTTTTTGTCTTCATTTCTATTTTGTGCCTCTGGTATATTTTTGTGGTTGCAGGAGTGGGTGATAATTTGGAACATTTTGGTTGACTCTTGCTGATGGGAGCTTTTTGGTTGTTTTTTGCATTCTCCCAATTTTTTTGTGCTTATTCTTAAGCACCGTTGAATGTTACTAGGTTGCTTTGTATTGTTTTTTAGGTGAGAAACTCGAACTCTTAGGTTTCTTTTTTATCTTTTTGATTGTAGCTCTTCAAGCGGTAGAGAGATTGAGTTTCCCTTAAGGACCCTGTAATTTTACCCTTATATTAATACGTAGGCCCCTCTGGTGGGTTTCCCAAAAAAAAAAAAATACTGAAAAACTTTGTGCCCCCCCCCCCAAAAAAAAAAAAAAAAAAGCCCAGAGAAAAAATTTAGATATACATAAAAATTAAACTAAACAAAACATAATTTTATAAAACAAAAGTACAAGTGGTAAGTTGTGGATTGAGATCACCAAAAAGCTCTTTACAAGACAATTACAGACTCACCATCCATTAATTAGAATTAACTTTCTTGGCTTACACTCCTCTCTCCCTCTCTTTAGACTTTCAATAAACTTATTATAAATAGAAAATGGCCAGATCCCTCCCAATAGCAGCCTCTTATATAATAAATAAGCTTGCTATTTATAATTAATGCAAATAATTAAACAGGCGCAGCGGCACTAACCTAGATAACAATGCAGCATTGTTGAATCGATGTGTCAGTTCATCAATCATTGCCTCGGTTCACCAGTCCAATAGTTACTAACGATCACCCCTGCAGTATTGTGGCACTTTGGTGATGTGGTGCTTGATCAAGCGTTTTAGTGCTCCTTCTTTGACATCTCAGTGCCTTGCTCTCTATTTGGATCTAGCCCTTTACTACTGTTGTGTTGCATATAATGCTTTGGCGCTAGTGATAAGCATAGCGCTGTAGCTCTATATCTATGGCATGAGGGTGTTCTTCAATCGTAAAGTATTTAAATTCTTTCCTACATAAAAAGAAAAATGTTTATAGCATTTTTATGAAAATAAGTGTAATTTGGATTATACATTTCTTCCTTATCAAATTCTTCCAAACTTTAAAATATTACTTGTCCTCAATTAATTTATATTGCACTTGAATTGAAATCAAAATTACTTTTTTGCTAGAATATGTTTTTTAGAAATTATAAAATTAGTAATCTAAGTGTTTATATAGTAACATAGATTTTTACAAGGGTTATTTAGAGGGTTAAGTTTCTAGTATTTTTTCCTTAAGAAATATGTTATTTTTATACATATTTTAATGTTTTTAAAAATTTTTAAGAAGCTTCTTACATTCTCTAAGTATCCATTTTATGTATCAATACGGAGGGTGTCATGATATGGCACTAGTAAATGGCCTTTAAATTAGCAGTATTAGAACTCAAGGGGTCTTTGGGTCACGACATAAGGGGCATACTTTTATCCTATATATATTTAGGAGAATGAAGTTATAATAGATTTAATATATTATATGCTCTCTTCTTCTCTCTCTCTCTCTCTCTTTTATTCCATGATCATAATCAATTTTATTAAAATCACATATGAGACTAAAATGCAAAGCCTTATGTTTCAACAAAAATGAAGTAAAAAATATTTATGATCATTAAAATTTTTCATGCATGCGCATATATGATGAGTATTGAGTTGATTTGGAAATCCTTTATTAGATCAAACTCAAAGCAAAATGTTTTTAAATATGTCATTACATTAAATGTCTAGGATGTCATCAATATAGGACAATTGCAAAAAGGTTGAGATCTAAGGTTATATCGATAAAGTTGTTCAAAATGATACGTGTTGGGCAACTTTAACACCTCAAAAATTCTCAATTCTAAATGAAAATGTTAATCATAATTGTCCTAAATAGTTAGGATAATAGTAATAATGATGATGATTATGATGATTTAATGATTCCACAAGCCAAAAAGGTGATATATTTAAATAACATGACATAACATTGCAAGATAATTTGGTTCTTCTTTTTTGTCCCATCTTTTGGTCCAATATTTTTACTTATATTTTATTGTACATATTAAATATTTCTAAATTAGAAAATTGGGTAGATAAAATAAAGTACTAAATGGAGTCATTATATATAATGTAACATAAAGTACTAAAATATAGTATATATTATCTTAATATTTTTAAGATCAATTACATTGAATCTCTTAAAATTAAATAATTTATGATGTATTAAGGTGACTCCATTTAGTAATTGATTTCTTTCATTTCATTTTATAAATTTTTAAAAAAATCAATGCACAATAAAATATAAGTAAAAAAGTTTCTTATCTTTAATAGCCAAAGTGGGCAAAAAGGAGAATCTGAGGCTTGTCTTGCGTGAGAAAGAAAAGGAGTGCCGTTGGCTACTATGCTTGGGAAAGAGGGAAAAAAAAAAGGAGAGAAAAGACTCTTCCCTTTTCTAACTTGTGTCATTAAAAATAAAAAATAATATACTAAACGAGCTCAAGTTCAAGTTTGATGAGACTCGGCTCATCGACTAGCAAGCTCTCTCGATTAGAATGATATTTTTAAAAATGTATTATTTCAAACAAAAAAGTTCATGTTTCTTTAATTGCAGCTAAAAAAGTTAAGCAAAATATTAGTTGCATTTAATTCAATACATCAACTGCAATTGAGTAGGTTACATGAGAATATTTGATAAATTTATTGCTTATTTTTTGGAGAATCTACTATATCCTCTTTTGCATTAATTGCAAGATGAATCTTCCATACTATTCATGTTATTGCTCTCCCTAAATATATAATGATCGAGTTCATTTGCCATGCAATTGGACCATAGGAGTGCAAATGCAATTTTGATAGACGAAAATATGAAATTAAAGTATAAAAATTTAATAGACATGTGTTAGAAAATTTATCTTGGACTATGTACAATGACATGAGTAATATTCAAGTTATAAGTTTGGATTGAAACAAGATTTAGGATTAGATATAATAATAAAGAAATACTTTCATAACGAAATATAGAGATATCTCGAAGTACTTCTCCCTCCCTTTCTAGAACCTATATAACCGAGATAACATTTGTTATATTATAAAGTGCAACTTATATGTTCATCTTGCTCATCCACCAAGATGATAAAGATAGCCAAGTCTTCAAAAGATTTCAATCAACCTAAATTATCTCACATCACTATTGACTACATGTAGTATCTAACTATCACGAGGCATAAAAGTATATGTGCAGTTACATGTTGCATCGACCTCAAGAAGACACTATGTTATCTCAAAGGTAAAAACTAGCATGGACTATAATCTTTCCAACAAATTTCATTCTCACATCATATGCAGATTATGATTGGATAAGATAAGAAATTTTATTCTCACATCTTGGGTAGTTAGCACACAATATAAGAAATCAACCACATGATATTATGCCTTCCTAGGCTCCATGGATAGTAAAGAAGCATAAAAATAGTTGCTCGATCCTCCACGAAAATTGAGTATTAGATATTATCCTTTGTCATCATCGATAATATATGACTTAGAAGACTTATACAAGTACTCAAAATACTACTGAATCTCCTACAGCCCTATATTAGGATGATATCTTAGCAATTATGTTCTCTAACAATCTTGTATTTCATATGTACATAAAAGACATTTAGGTGGCTCACAATTACAATTAGGACTGCATTAAAGATGGCACTTCCATAATTCAACATCTTGTAACTAAATATCAAATAGTAGATATATTCACTAAGAAACTATTTATTATAAATTTCATCTACTCAAGTGTAATGCGGAAGAATTATTCATTTATTCTTTAAATAATCAACAACCAGAGCTATCTAATATCATCTATCAATAATAAACAGTACAATATATTCTATAATTTAAAACATCAATGTACACATCTATATTTATTACCAAAAATTATATACACTATTCAGGATCTAAATAATCAAATCATAACTACTCTATCATGAGTATAAAAAAAATAAAAAGAAATAGAACTTGAAGAACCTTGACCAGCCTCACACTCCTGCTCCCCTACCATGACCTGAAATCATTTTACCACATATAATGAGCTTAAAAAGCCCAGCAGGGCACCAAAATCTACAACTAAATTCAAAATAAGGTAAAAGAGCAATATGATATTAACAATCAAATTATAACACTTACATTCATATGATCATTAAATTAGTGCATAAATAGAAAAATTCATTTGCACTAATAGTAGAATCTATAAATAGTAAAATACTACAGGATAAAAGCTCTTAAAATAATAAATTTGTACGAGTGTCAGATCTCTAAAGAAATCATCGTATTCATAATATCAGTTAGTACAAAATCATATAAAGCATTAAATTAAAACATCATTAATGCATGTTGAAATCAAATAAATGTAGTAAAAATATATCAGAATGTATACGTGCTATCCTGCTATTCTATATCACGTGCTCAATATATCACATGCATAATATGAGTATAATGAATCAGTAGTATCAAATAGTACTATTATCTATATCAGTAACAGTAACAATCCAGTGGTAGAAGTAGAAATATAATAATACCAAATTCATATGATAAAAATAAATATGTAAAATAATAAGAACAATGTCTCAAAACATGCATTTAATTAGTCACATTAAACAAGTAAGAAGTATTGGCTATCATGATATTTTTCAACATTGTATTAGTATCAGTAAGTCGTTGGCTCAGTAAATAGAGTCGCCGCTCTTTGCCCATCGGCACAGTAATAATCTCCTTATAACTCCTAATCAACACCAAATGAATTAGTAGATGATAACACCAAATCATAATATTTAAAGGAAAGCCTGTCGGCCCACCATCCTATACAGGTCAATCAGTCTCCAACCAATGGGTCAACTAGTCTTTACATGTCTTTTACACACACAATAGTATCATAGTATTATAACAGTAATTATAATCATGCATCCATAATCATTTTCAATGCATTGCACAAAATAATGCATAATTGAGCTTAATTAAGAAGACGCCAAAATGTAATAACGGTATACAATAAAGAATCATATTAGATAAAAATGCACATTTTTATAAAATTATCAAATTACTAGGGATTGTATAAAATAATATTTTAAGACTTTATTGTATTACACTACTATTTTTAGATGTCAAAATAAATTTTAGAGTAGACAAAAATCACTGTACTTTCAAAATTGCCCAGTAAAAAATCTTAAAAAAAATACTCAAAATGCTCATAATCATTATATTTATAATATATAAAAAGTTACGTCGACGGACAAAAATCACACCACGGCCTCCAAATCTTAACTTCTCTTTTCTCTGTCCTCTCTTTCTCTCACAAAACCTCTCAAATGCTATCTGTTTTGGCCAAATGAAGAAAAAGCAATGTTTTTAATAATTTTGATAGTCGATTAAGATATTTATAATAATATAATATTAATATAAATAATTTAAGCAATTTCTTTTAATAGAAAATTCAAATAAATCATTTTAGGATTCAAAAATTTATTGAAAAATATTCGAAAAATAAATCATAATATTTAAAAAAATATCGTTGAAATCAGATTGCAAAATGGACATCTGATGGTCCCAAAATCCTCACTTTTACCAACATGTACAAATTTTTTAAGGATTTTCACGGTGCCCAAAAATTACAAAAAAATTATGTAAGTAAAATACTACAATCAAAATATGATGGCAAAGACATATTGTGATTTAAAGTTATAATGACTGCAAAAAAATTAGCAAAATTAAAATATGGGATATTACAATCTACCTATCTTAAGAAAATGTCATCCCTGACATTTCCCTTAAGAATTCGGGCATAAAATCAATATAAACTGAATTCGACCAATCAAAACTCAAATCAAATCAAAACTCATCAAAATTCATTCAGTCATGCAGTTCATTCTAAATAATGTCATTCAATTATGCATGTAAACTAATGCACCTCAATCTGCCCAATCTATCTGACACACAATCAAATCCTACATCTATGATAACAATCAATCATTCCAACAACTATCCTCTGAAACTAATTGTGATGCCCTAGAATCTAAGTTGAAAAAATTGTTCATTTATCCTTTAAATAATCAATAACCAAAGCTATCTAATATCATATATCAATAATAAATAGTATAACAGATTATATAATTCAAAACAATAATGTACACATATATATTCATTTTTAAAAATTATATACACTACTCAGAATCTAAACAATAAAATCAGAACTACTCTATCCTGAGCACAAAAAAAATAAAAATAAAAAGAACCTAAAAAACCCTGACTAGCCTCACACTCCTGCTCACCTGCCCTGACCTAAAATCATTTAACCACATATAATGAGCTTAAAAAGCCCAGTAGGTCACCAAAAGCTACAACTGGATTCAAAATATAATAAAAAGAGTAATATGCATGTCAATAGTCAAATTATAGCAGTTACATTCATATGATCACCAAAAATTTTTAGTTGTATTTTCTCAAGCATAATCACCCTATAGAAGTCAAAGGGTAAATTAGGATATGTTATTGGCATCGGGCTAAATTCCTCAAGATTTAAATAATAGTCTGCCATTATTTCATTAAAGACCATACTCATGGTTTTAAAATACTTAGGTGGTTAATTGACCCACTAATCTTGGGTGGGGTAAGTCAAATTTTTGCACTACAATACCTAGTTTTAGGCTAATGTTGTCTAATATCCAATTAAATTTTATGATCTGAGGCAGACTCCAACTTTTAGGAATATAATCTCAACCTTCTAATTAATTGACAACACAAACTAAAGTACTTCCTGATATAAAATTTAAAGCCCAACACATAGGGTAGAACGAGGCATTTTTGAATTATTTTAAAATCATAAATGCCTCCTACTTCTCTTTCTTTGACCTCCAAAAATAAGTGTTCCAATTTGATACAATCCCATTTGAAATTCCTTCCTCACTTCCTTTGTCATCACTCTTTGAAAATCTCAAAATAAAAATTTTTAATCTTTATTTTATTCGAGAGTTTTTGTAGGAAACTTAAATTTTCTATAATATAATTAATAATGAGGGCTTGCACTTGTAGGAGATTTAGAACCTAGATAGATTTTTAAAATTGATTTTCAAAACTCAATTGAACTTCTTTGGGAAAATTAAAATCAATAATGATCATTATCATCATATTCAATCAATCAATAATAAACATTACTTTCTTTTATTAGAAAGGTATATTATTTATTTTTTTACTTTGAATTTGAAGTTAATGTTCTTTTACCAAGACTATCATAATTAAATACTCGAGTGAACATCATTTTGACCTTTCAGGATTATATGCAGTTGTCCCTTAATTTGACTATAATAATTAGGATGAAATTTTCAGTTTGGCTATCTAAACCCATTAGGGAATGATATCTTCACCTCTCGGGATAATATATTATTCATAATGATGTATTTGATCTCAAGAGTAAAATTTTAAAAATTGAATTCTCCAAAAGAAAATTAACTTTCAAAACCTCTTTTTTAAACACCAAATAAAAGATAATAACTCCATTAAGGAAGTGAATGGGAGTTGCTGGAGAGTTGAAACAAAATAAAGGAAATGAGAATGGAGCTCTAGGGGTTGGATGATGATGGAATGAGGAGAGTTTGAGCTTTTGGGATGTCTTAATGTTAGGGTTTGAAATGTAGGGTTATCATGCATTAAGGGCCTTCATCATATGCCTTACACCTATCCCAAGCAATTTGAGAGTTTTGGGAAAGGTTGAGCCAAGTCCTGTCCCCATTGGTGGCTTGGGCATGAGGGGGGCCACACTTGTCCTTTTGAGTTAAACCAAGGGATAAACGTGGTTAAGAGACCTCTGAGGAAGATTTAAGACTTAAGTGGAATCAACTAATTAGCTTGGGATGGTGAAAGGGGTCACGTGTCAAGGGGTTTGATCATTCAAAACTCCAATAATTGCCACGTTGACCATTTGACTAGTCAACTAGCTGAGTTGACTAGTGAGGTGGCTTTAGAGAATGTATATGCCATTTAGTTGCAATAGGGATGGCTAAAGACATATAGATCCAAAGCATAAGTGAACATATGGAGGGTTTGACCAAATGCAAAGTGTTGACTTGGTTAAATTCCATATGGATTGACACTTACTGGATTTAAAAGCATTCAAAACATGAAATGGAATGAAAGTAATGGCTTGATGGGGTTTGGATGGATTTTGATTAAATTTATGGAAAGATTTGATTAAAACATAAGGGTTTGACCAAGTCAAAGTATTGACTACGTCAAATTCATCATAGTTTGACTCATGCTAGGTTTGAGGATTTTTGAGGCATACAATTGAATAATCTTGATGGTTTGAAAGACTTGATTAAGTGCTTAAAGTGATTTGACTCTAATAGGTCAAGCTTGACCATACCTAGGTCCAATTGACCAAGTCAACAATTGACTGGGTTAAAGTGACCAATCAAGTTTGAACCATTAGGAGGGATAGTCAAATTAGTTAGAAGGAACTAAGTGTGGATTTGATGCTTAAATGAGTACAAAGTTTAAAGTCTATTTGATCAACCATGGTTGACTTAATCAACCAGGTCAAAGTAGGAGCTGGATTTGGATTCAACAAGTTTAATTTGATTGATAGAGACCAATGAAGGTGGTCCCATGCACTAGAGGAGTCATTTAGGTTGCAATGACCATTTGGGTCCTTAAGTAGCAATTTGGTCAACCAGGTCAAACCAAAACCTAGGTTTCAATCAAATGCACTTATAATAATGTTTTGGATTCATTGGAGGAGGTTTCAAGGATTTAATCGACTATGCCATGTTGAGTTTTGAGGAAAAGTTCAAATTTACCCTTAAAGGACATTTTGGTCAGTTTGACCATTGGTCAACTATGAGTCAAATTGAACCTAAAAATGTAGTTTATTGGTCAACATGTTACAATAAAGGCTATGGAGTTGGTCAAAGGTTTTGGTGAAGGACCTAATGTCAAATTCCACAGGGTGGAGGGGTTTAATGGCATAAGTTGTACATATTTGATGGTTTTGTAACCTTTTAAAATTAATTCAATTTTTGGGGCTAGAAGTTTCAAATTGAGTTCAAATTTGGAGGGTTGATCCTAGGGACATGCCTGATCAATATGCAATTGAAATATCATGAATCATAGGTCATTTGGCTAGTTTTAAAGGTGACTGAAAAAACACCTTGAAAGAGTTTTCGGACCTGGACCCTTAACCCCATATTTTGGTCTGAAATTCTTAATTTGGAATGGATTTTTGGTTTGATTGATTGAGTTTTGATTATCCATATCAATCACAATCAAATAAATGATTGTAGTTGATTAGATATGATTTGAAGTTTGATTGAGGGTCTAGATTGAAAGTCTTGAATTAAAGGTTGGAGCTGAAGTTTTGACTAAGAGATGGATTGGAATTTGTTTGGGGATTAAATTGAAATGTGATTGGGATCTATATGATTGACTGGTGGACAATTGTTAACCATCAAATCACCAAGTAGGGGGGTAGATAGGTCCTGAAGACCTTATATATAAATGACACTACGGGAAAACACGTGATTACCGTCGGAGTTTTCGTCGGTAAGTACGTCGTTCTTACCAGCGTATTCTGCGACAGAAGTAACAACTTGAATTCTACTGTTAATATCCCCATCAATTTCATCATCAATCTGAATAATAGATCATCCAAGATATCTAAAATATCTACTCTTATTAATGAGTTGATCGCCCAAAGTCGTAGCTTTAGTTTCGGCATAAATTACGACATTTTATCTGCCGGAGTTTCCGACGGATAGATACGCCGCAAATTCCTGCGTATTTAACGCTGGAATGGTCTGTTACTAAATGCCGTTTTTGGCACATTTTTCGCCGGCAATGCGTCAGAGAGTGCGCTGGAAAGGTTTTCGGCGTATTATATACGTCGGAAAGCTTTTTCCTACGCGTGCCAAACCGGCGCATGAAAATCTGACCGAAATGCGCCGGAAACTGAAACTTTCCATCATATTTTCTGTCTTGCCGGCAGTTTTTGCCTGCCGATAATACCGTGTTTTTCTGTAGTGTGAGGTCAACATGTGTATGCTACAAAACACAATTTTCATACTCTGACCAAGAATGCATACAACATCAAAAAATTTTGTTCAATCTCGCCTGCTCCTCTAGGTTATCGCTAGTGGGATGCGATAAACATTCTTTTAATAGAATACTACCCTCCACAATCAACTTCTTCGTAGGGATTTCTTGAATCTTATCAATTACGGAAAAAGAAATAAGAAGTTGAAGATGATTTCCAATCAATCATGAGCATCTAGGATACTAAAGAAAAATAAATCAATACATGGTCAATTTATATAACCAATACATATTCAATTTATATAGCTATGGCATTAGATCTAAATGATGTCAGTTGGAAAAAAAAATTAAATCATCATAATGATTAGTACTGCCACAATTATATGGCAATGCAAGCATCTAAAACTGATAGATAATACATACTATTTGGACAATAAAAATTTTCAGTTGATATATTAAATTAAACAGATTGATAATACATACTTTTTTCCGTCTAAAAGGCCGACTCTGGAATCTATTCGCAAGTTTTTCTTCAATTTGAAGTTGAAAGTGAAGTCTCTGTCATGATTTTAGACCATTCTCATATTCTGATCAAGTTATCTAATGATCTAGATAACTGTAGAGTTTTCTGTCACCGCTCTTACCTTGTTTTTAATTGCTTTATGAAACTGACTAAGTGGTCGCCGACGTTGGACATTGGTGTTGAATCGCCGGTGATACCTGTCTGGGTCTCTTTTCCTCGTCTTCGCCCACATTTTTTTTCACCTCGTATTCTAGCTGGTCTTGGAGGATTGTTTGGGAAACGGCTAAAAATTGACAAAGCTACGGCTATTGGGTCCCGTTCTTCTATTGCTCGTGTGCTAGTTGAATTAGATATTACAAAATCCTATCCTAAGCTAGTTTGGTTAGGATCGGAATCGCTTGGCTATACTCAAGAGGTTATTTTTGAGGATTTCCCTCACTTCTGTTCCGGATGTAAATGTATTGGTCACTCTATCAAAAACTGTCGTCCCGTTATGCCCGGCAATCAAAATTTTCTCCCTCCTCCTACTGCTTTAGAAGTTGGTAGTGGCGATAATGTGGTTTCTAATAAGACTTTGGAGTGTGACAAGGCGGATGTTGGGTTAATTTCCGTTAATTCCCTTACTAATGTAACTCCGATTTTATCCCCTGTTGAGGAGGGGATTCCTGTATCGTTGAAGGATGTGAATGCTGAGGTTGATCTTGGTGTTTCTTTGCCTAATTGCATTAATTCTAATGCTGATATGGATTGTGCTACTATTCCCATAATTACAGAAACTCCCTCTACAATTGTAGATTCGGTTCCGGTTACTTTAGTTCAGGATGTTTTTACTGAACCAGCAACTGATGGGGTGATAGGTGCTGACGGAAGTCCTTCTGATGCTGTTACGGCTGTTTTATCTCCTAATGCTACTCCCTTTCTTCCTTCTGCTTTAGCTTCTGTTCGAAATGTGATTTTGGCGCCTATCTCTAAAGAGAATTTTAATTTTTGTTATGATGTTAACTCGTCTGTGGCGTTGGGTCCTGTTTTGATTGCGGCCGAGCCTCCTTCGTCTGAGTGCAGAGAGGAGGGTATCTCGTGTGTCGACAGGCTTATTGAGGTTCCTGTAAATTTGATCAATTCGCAAGATATGGCTAACTATTTGGGTGATTCGTCTGGTTTGGATTTACGGAATCAACTTAATTGGTTGAATGTTTCGTCCGATGGTGAATCAGAATCTGAATTTTTTGAAGGTGGTTTGGATTCTCCGGATTTCTTTGAGGGATCTGACCCTGGCAATGATTTCTCGGTGGTTTGTGCTAAACCAACTGTCAATGTTGTATCTCGGGGAAAATTTTGGGGGAGAGGCCGTCGTACACGATGATGTTGTTTCTCTTCCACTTTTGTGCTCTCCTTCGGGTTCTTATGCTTTTTTGGAGGTCTGATTCGTTGGTGCGCTGGCTATGGGCAATGATGTGGTCGGGACTCGCGGCCCTATCTCTTTGCTGGTGGCAACCTTTTATTGGACGGTCCGTGCTTGGCTTCAGGGTCGCTGGGAGACTCGGTCGATTACTGAGCCTTTGTTTTGCCTGTTTTTTTTTGTTTTATCTATAATTTTCTTTTGTTTTATTTTAGCTCACATGCTTCCTCTGTTGTAATCGCTTTCATATTAATGTATGGTTTTGTTTAAAAAAAAAATACTATTTGGACAATAAAACTCTTCAGTTGATATATTAAATTAAATTAATTGATAAAATTTAATATTGAATTTGATTATGGATGAGCTGTAAAGATTTGAACAATATAACTACTGCATCACTTTGAAATTTTGGTAGGGTATTCAAATTTATTTTAAATTTTAGGCTTTTAATTCATAAAGTTTTTTTAAGATGAGTGTTATATAAATTCATTATTTATGTATGTATTATATTTGTTTGAACATTCAAACTAATGACATTAAAACAACTAAGACCTTAATCTGTAATTTGTTAATTTCTGTGATCAAAATAATATCATTAATTATATATTAACAAGTTCAGTTTTAAGTTTGATTTAATTTTTTCTATATGTAGAAGAGAAGCTCGCCACCTAAAGCTTTTCAATTCATTTCTCCTTATATTACGGATGATTACATATAGGGAGATGAGAAGAGACAACGGTGATAATATATTTTTTTATTTTTTTTTATTTTTTTATATAAATTATCTAATACTCCTTCATGTAAGATATTAGAATTATTGTCACCACTTGATAAAACATTTATTCAAAATTTAATCAATCAAAACTTTTCTCCATAAAAAATATCTGTTCTTTTAAGTTGTAGAATGTCTTAAGATAAATTTACTTTATAAGATAATAATAATAGAAGATTATTAATAAAATATGAAATAAATTGATAAATTAACAATATTCTCTTCTATGTATATGCAAATAATTGATTATTACAATATTAAAATATGCAAATATTTTTTAAAGGAAATACATTGTTATTTTTTTTATGTTCGTTCATTTTAAAATGATACAAATTTGCATAAAATAAATGTTCTATAATTAAATTGTGTGTACATTGACATATGGTTTAAAAAATATTATTTCTTAATTTTATCATTAATTTATATTATTCCCAACAGAAATACTTCTGCCAACAAATATAAAATATTAATCCATTTATTAAAAAAATATAAAGCAACATACTATTTATTATTAAAATTTTAATCGCGTACGGTGCAATTAAGCTGGTTTTGTCAAACACAGTTTACTTCTGTAAAAGCGCATGCTCTACTAATAAAAAATTATTGAATTAAAGAGATGCGGGAGAAGTACAGCATGCATGGCGTTCCTCAACGTCTCAAGGAAGCATTCTTAACAAGTAAATCATCTCTTAATAATTATATTTAACAATTTTTGTTTGGACTAAATTTGATAAATATATCTATATTTTGTTAATTTGTCTGATCAAAATGATAACATTAATTATATTTTAACAATTCCTATAATTTACAGCTAACAGGATATAATCACAAACGATTCATCTGAAAGAAGAACTTGCGAGAATAATTAAAAAAAGAAATAAAATTAACTTTACAAATTAAAAAACAAATAATATATGTAAACAGGCATAGGTGAACTGGAGCATATATTTTACACCGCTCTCGCCCCTTCCGCTCTGTTAGGGCTTTTGCCCTAGCCGCTCTTTCGACGTGGTGTGGATGTTCTGCCTCTCTCCGGCCGGCTTCCATCTGTTTATTTCAGGGAAGTTGTCTTTTCATTCCTGTTTACGCCTTGGATTTTACCGTTAAGTTTCTTCGGGTTGTCCTCTGTCGGCCTTTTCTGGCAGGCATGGCAGCCCGACGAGTTGCTCATCCGGGTTTCTTGAATGTTTCATTTAAATCTCGATCATTTGTTGAAGCTCTTTCTGGTTCGTCCTCGTCGGAGTGTTTCCCCGAGCTTCGTCAGGGCTCTTTTCGTGGTTTACCTTCGTTATGGATTTCTGAGGAGGAAATAAATTTTCTGGCTTTGCCTTTTCAATTTGCTTTGGTCGGCTTTTTCCCCACTCGTTGTCCCTCTCTTGACACGATTCAATTTTTTTTTCTCTTTAAAACTTATTTCTGAGTTCTCTGTCACGGTGCTTGATCAGAGGCATGTGCTGGTTATACTCGCTAATGACCTAGACTGTAGCCGTGTGTTTTCCCATCATTCTTATCCAGTGAATAATTGTTTTATGAAGCTCACTAAATGGTCTCCGCTCCTTGACATTGGTTGTGAATCTCCTGTAATTCCGATTTGGGTTTCCTTTCCAAATCTGAGACCTCACCTTTACTCCCCCCGAACACTTCATGCATTAGGTTCTATGTTTGGTAGACCCTTGAAGGTTGATTCTGCTACTTCGGTAGGTTCTCAGCCATTTCTAGCGTGTGTGTTGGTGGAGCTGGACATAACCAAAAATTAACCTTCCCAAATTTGGCTCGGGACTGAGTTATCTGGGTATATTCAAAAGGTGCATTTTGAGAGTTTCCCTGGTTTCTGTGTGTCTTGTAAACGGCTGGGCCATCTTCGCGGTCGTTGTGATCCGTCTCCTATGTCTAATTCTCTAATCCCTTGGCTGGAAATGTTAAGAATCTTGCTTTAGGTGTTTCATCTAAGGCGGTGCCTGAGGTGTTGGTTGGGGAGGATCTGATTCCTATGGTTAATTAGGAGTTAGACGAAGTTGTTTGTGAGGTGAAATTTGGGGTTTTGCCAGACCCGTTTGCTATTTCGGTTATGGGAAACATTGTTTGTGACGATTCTGGTGAATGTAAGGAAGCTGACATGTTAGACAATGGGGGCATGGTTTCCATTACTGAGGGTGTTTTGTGCCCTCCCTCCTCTCTACCTTCTCATGCTAATGTTGGTGAGGAGGAATTTTTTTTTTTTTTTTTGTATGTGGTTTTACCTGTGTCTGTGCCTGTTGATTCGTTGGGTGATTTAGCTTTGGTTAATGCTGATGCCCACACGTGTTTCACTCTTTTTTCTCCTGGTGTCCCTGCTGTGGTGAGGGGAGGGGATCCTCTGTCTGTGAAGAATGGCTATGTGAGTTTTAATGGTGCTCTTTGTGGTGTGAATTCTGTTATTTCTCCTTTATCTAATGGTGGTGTGGAGTCTTCTGAGGCTATTGTTGGAGGTGATGTTGTTAGAAATGATGTTAATTCTGGTGAAGGTATGGTTATTCCTAATTCTTTTGTGGATGTGCTTGTAAACTTAATCGAGCCCCAAGCTTTGGTGTATCATGTGGGAGATAAATCTGGGGTGGATGTGAGGATTCATCTTGATTGGCTTCACCATTCATCTGAATTTGAATCTGATTCCTCTTCGGAGTATTGTGGAGGTTCTGATCCTGGACATGCTGTTAAATTGGTTCGTGACAAACTGGTTCTCTCTGTCGGCTCTCGTGGGAGGTCTCGTGGGAGGGACAGACGGGGTAGGTAGTTTTCAGTGTTTTTTTCCTTCTTCACTCTATGGCTGGTTTTTTTGGTGATTTGTTCGAGTTTTTTGTTGGTCGTTGATGTGCTGGGCTATGATGTGGCTGTGGCTCGTTTTTCGTCGTCATGGCACATGGCAATCTTTGGTGTTGGTCTCTTGCTCGGTTGTTTTGGCTGGTCGGCTAGCTTGAATTCTTCGCGTCTATCTTCACCAAATTGGAGGGTATGTGCTTGGCTTCAGGGAAGCTGGGAGCCTCGGCCAATTAATGAGCCATTCATATTGAGTTCTTATTGTATTTTCTTTTATTTTTTTGTCATTAGCTACATTGCCTCATGTACTTCTTTTTTGATTTAATATATTTTTAGTTTTGTTTAAAGAAATAATAATAATATATGTGAACATCAAAAAATTATTCACTCAGCATAAATAATCTAACTGAAAAAGAATTAATCAAACTAACTAATAATACTAATGGCTTTTAACCTATTCAAAGAAGAAAAAAAAAAAAACAAACAAAAGAAGGGGTTCAGTTGGAGGATGGTAAGCTTTACTATGAAATAGAAAAGGGCTATCTTTTGCTTCTCTCTTCTAGGTTTTGTTTCAAGGAAGAGGAAGAAACCGACATGATTGACTTGCTTGGTTCATTCGATTTGTTTTGCTCAGGTTCTTTGTAAGATCTATATTTTTGCATATGTTAGCTATAAGCATGATCAATCGTAGGTATATATCTTTCTTTCTAATGAATTTTTGAAGAAAGATTGGCAAAGTGTAGTTTAGGTTTCTTAATTGCTTAAGGTTGAAAATTTCTCATTCTAATTTTTTCTGATTAAAATCGATGTATTTGTCATTCACAAAGATTAATAAATGAGTTACGATCAAGACTGTCCCATGAAAGTAGAGTTCTTAAGAACTTAAACCACATAAATTATAGTGTTCTTGTTATATTATTCCTAATGACCATTGTAGATAGATTATTCTTGTTATAAGGTTATTTTTGTTGTTTTATATAGATCACTGCAAATCGCATTATGATTGTTAGAATGATTTGATCAAATCAGGAATATATATCTCAAAGCTTAATATGAATAATTATTCATATGCATTTATGTCTCTAAGTTTCTTCAGTTTTCAGTCAAATTATTTGTTGAATTTTTATTTAAACTTTGAATGTGGATATTTGAAAATTTCTAAAAATCAAAGATCAATAGATTTTTGTCTTGAAACCTTTTTAGTTTTAATAAAATTTAAAACACCCCGTCTTGCTTTTAAATTTCAATGTAAACTTTTTATTTAGATTTATCGCACGTCTCAATTATATTAGACTCATTTAATCAAGTGAGTTTTTAAACAATCATTAGAGAAATGATAGCTCTCCTCCTCTGGCTCCGCTAAGGTTTCCCTCGCCATTGCTAGGGCTCCCCCCTCGGTGGCACCAGCACTCTTTATGGTGTTCCAGGGAAGTTTCCTATTCTTCTTCTGGTGATTTTCTCTGATTTTTTGTTTTGTTTTTGTTTTGCCCATCACCGGTGCTTTCCCGGAATGGCGCCGAATTGCCTAAGCGACCCTGATTTTTTAGATGGTCCGGTTAAATCACGTTCGTTTTTGGATGCACTCTCTGGGTCTTCCTCTGATGTAAATTTACCTTAACTTAAAATGTCCTCCTTTCGTGGTTTGCCTTCTATGTGGATTTCGGAGCAGGAAATCCAAGCTTTTTCCCCTTGAAGCGTCCCTCTCTTCAATCCATTCGGTGACTCTTCTTCAATCTTAATCTTAGTGGCGAAGTGTCTGTCACTCTACTTGCTCCGTCGCATATCATGATCAAATTGGCTAATGATCTTAATTATTGTATGATTTTTTTTACCATAGATCGTACCTACTGTATAATTGTTACATGAAACTTACCACGTGGTTTCCTCTATTTGACGTTGGTGTTGAATCTCTGATGATCTTGATTTGGGTTTTTTTTTTCACAGCTTCGTCCTCTTCTCTATTTCCCCTGTATCCTTCATAGTTTAGGTTCAATTTTTTTGGCAGACCTTTGTAGATTGACACTGCCACTTCTGTTTGCTCTAGGCCTTCCATTTCTCGTGTGGTAGTGGAGATTGACATCGCTAAATCATACCCGGACAAGGTTTGGTTAGGTCCTGAGAAGTTGGGCTATGTGCAACAAGTTGTTATGGAAGCATTTCTTCCCTTTTGTGTGACTTGTAATTGTATCTGACATGTGGTGGGTAATTGTCATCCTCACCATTCTTCTACTCCGTCTAATGTTATCCCTGACGTTTCTAAACCTATTTTGAATCCCTCTACTTCCCCCTCTTTGTCCCTTGGTGTACCTAATCTCAGTGGGGTGGAGAATGTTGATGATGCAATGGCTAGGACTTTGGAGTTGACTCCAACTGATGTTGTAATTAGGAGTGTTGTTGTGTTTTTGGGGGATAATACTGCTCTTATTAATTCTAATTTAGCTCCTATCACTTTTGTTGTGGTTGAGAAGGAACCTGCTTCTTCGATCTCACCTTTGAACGCTATTTGTGTTGGTGAGGAAGGAAATTTAATCGAAATAAATTATGGTTTTAACCTTAGAGCTAGCCTTTCGTGTGCAGATGCTATGGCTGATTCAGGTTATTTGTCTATGGATGTGGTTTCTTGGGATGGTAAGCCTACTGACTTACATCAATCCATGCATTGGTTATTTGTGATTATTCTTCTCCTTTGGAGTTTGTGGCCCGGGATGTTGCTAATATGTCTGTTAATTTGGTTTCAAATTTACATTGTAATGTTTAGTCTGAACTATCTCCTATTGCTAATGCCTTGGAGGGAAATGTCGAGTTTATTAATATTCCTATCTCAATTATGTCTAACGTTGAATTGAAAGCTCATATGGCCCGGTCTTTGAATAACTCTATCTTGGTTCAATTTGATTGGTTGGATTTGGATGAGTCCCTTTCCACGCCTTGTGTGGGGGAGGAAGAGGATTTTGGTGGCCATGTTAATGATGATATATATAGTTTTATGGTGGGGTGTGTTATTAACTAAGCTGTGCTCAATGGAGGTGGCAAAAGACGTAAAAGTAATTCAAAAAAGATATAGTATTTGGATTTATCTCTTGCTTTTGTTGCATTGGGCTTTGTTGGCATATTAGACATATTGGACGATGATAAGGTGGCTCCATGCTTTTCCCCTTGTTAGCCTGGACTTGTTGGCAACCTTGGTTGTTTGCTCTTTTTGCTTAGTCGTTGCTTGTGTGGGTTCTAGGCTATTTTGAGTGGTTGCCACTAAAGGATGGTCCCTATCTAGCTGCGAGGTGGTTGCATGGAGTTACCATTCTAAAGTCCGCTTTTGTTTCCCTTTTCTATAGCTTTGTGCATCTGATTTATTGAGTCTGCTTTCATGTCATATCTTTGATGTATTGTGGCTTCACTATTATTGGGTCAATATTGTATGTCCCTTATACTTTGGAATAAATTTTGGTTAAAAAAAAAAGAGTGAGTTGTTAAACAAAATCCTATTGTGTTGATTGGGTTTATACGAAATTATTAAACTACATTCACTAACCCAATTTTAATTTGCTATTTAACCATCGGATTATTTTAATCTTAATAATTTAAATTAATTAAATGAGTGCATTGAAATTAATCTTAATTAATAAATTAAATTATTTAAAATTAATTAATTAAACTAAAAAATTTTAGATGAATTATGAAAAAATGAGACCCAATCTCCAAGTAAATATGATAGGCCAAATCATATCGGCATGCAGGCCAAGTTTAGGAGAAAATAGCAAGTGTTTTTATCCATTCATAAAGCTTTTTCTAAATTTATTTAGCTTTTGGTGTATTTTGAGCCTAAATTTGACTTTTATAAATAAGATTATTTAACAAAGCCTTATTTGATTGAATTTTATTATACTTAAAAAATTTTTTGAAGTACTTACAAGATATTCTTTCAAAATCAACTTTTTATTGGCATATATATTCAAACACCTATTTAAATTTTTATTAGAGTTATTGAAATTATTCATTATCATATACATATTATAATATATTTTAAATATATATTTATAGAAAAAATAAATAATATTTAAAGAATTACAAGTCTTTAAAACAATTAAATGAGCACTAATGCTCAAGGAGCTAATCAAAAAGCAAAATAAACTTATCAGCTAATGATCCCTACTAATTACAATAAAAAAGAAAAAAAAAAATAAAAGCTCAAAATAAAGCCCAAGCTCAAATCAAGTATCAACAATAATTCCTTCAAGAAAGAGAAGGCACAAGGAAAAATACAAAGTAGTACCTGAAAATCAATGAAGATCACAGTAGAAAACAACACTACAACAAAACAAACATAATAAGATAATAAATTAAAAACCATAAAGACGATGAGATCCGATAGCAAAACCGGCATTAATTGCCTATAGAGGCTCCACCAACAGAATACCTCCGAAAGACAAATCACCATAATACAACTTCAATATAAGATATACCAGACAAGAGACAAAGCAACAGAGCAAAAACTTAGAACAAAAATAGAAATTATTTTCTAAAATAATTTATGCCAGCAGCATCAAGTCTTACCATGAAATGTAAATTTCTAAAATCATGATTATTACTGTAAAATTTTGTTAATTTACAATTAATTTTTTTATTCTGATAAGTTTTAAATTATTAATTTTATTTTTATGATAAATTTTTATTAATTTGCCATATATTCTATTTATCTTAAAATAAATTTAATAACTATAAAATATATCTTATTTAAATCTAATCAAAATATCCTGACTGTAATATTTTTTTAAATTAATTAGATATGCTTGTTATAAATTAAGATGAGTGTAAAATTAAATTAAAATAATAATTACAAAATTTTAAATATTAATTAAAAAATAAAAATAATTAGCTATTCTTTATTAAATTAAAATCGATATAACATTTTATATTAGATGAATGTTAATATTATCTAATTTAATTTCAAATTATATATTTTATTAAGTTAAATTATAAAAAAATAAATATTAAAAAAATTATTAAATTTAAGTTGTAATTTTTATTAAATATTAAATAATAATTAGTAATTTTATGCAAAAATTTTAATTATTAGAAAAAATTATCTGTTTTATTAAATCAAAATAGATAGAAAATATATAATTTTGTATTTACTAATTAGATTTTTTTGTAAAGAAATCCGATCATTATTTAATAAAAAACTACCAAAATTGCTCCCTCTCTCTTGTAAATTTATTTGGTGAGGACTCCGGATGTAGTTATACGTTCGGACTCCAATAAAATGCCGCCACGTAGCGACACGTGCTTTCCAACTTACCAAGCAGCCTGACGACTCGACCTGAACAAGACACAAAAATTTGCTTTATACTAAAAAGAGGACCGAAGGCCATTCAATCAAAATTGAGGCTTTTCAGTTTCTCGTCTCAACTACTATTCGTTTTAGTCTAAAGCACCTTTTGTTTGATCGAGATTTTAGTTGCAGAGGCTATGTCTGAGGTCAGTATTTTGTTACCAGGGAAGAAGTTCAATTTCACCGGATTTGTTAGAATTCTATTTATTCTGTAAATAATTTTTTTTTTATTATGTAAATGTCATGTTATGGTTTAGGTTTAGGGTTTTGAACAATTGAATGTTGGTGTAAAATATTTTTTCACAGATGAGTATTATAGAATGTATGTGAGAAATAGGTTTTCTAAACTATGTAACTGTAAAGACCATTTTGCTCCCAGGTTCGTCCGGACGAAGTTGGATCGTCCGGGACGATCGGTACAGGTTGTGCAGGAAAACATTTCTGGCTGCATGGTTTGTCTGGTCGAAATTTGGATCGTCTGGATGAAAATCGTCCAGAGAGTAAGTCGTCAGGGACATTATTTAATTTCGTCTGGACGACATTCGTCCAGAGCCCAAATAGTCCCGGGAAGAAGTTGCGATCGTCCGGGACGATCAGTCTGTATATATAGGAATGAGATATTTTTGAAAAGATAAAGGACGTCCAGGAGAGAGAAAAATAAATGAAAGAAGGAAAAGAGGATGTTTGGGCGACTCCGGTCCGTTTCGTTCGTTGCTGTAGTTAGAGAAGTTGACCGACTCGAGGTAAGGCACATTCCGCCTTTCTCAATTTTTAGAAACGAGATTTTTGACGCATTTTCTGTTCCGGATTTTATTTCCGTTAGCGAATTTCTGGTATTATTTTCTTCTGACAAAGGTTTTACCGTGTAACTTTTGGTATGTCTCTGAGATGATAATTGTGCACTTTTTGAGTATTTTCTGGAAGATTTGTACCGAAAATTTTGGATTCTACGGTGTTTTAATTGAACTGTAAATTATCAGGAGGTTGAAAAATATTTTGTCAGTACAATGAAAGTCTTATAATGTTGTTGTGAATGTTCTGTGGTAATTTGGTAAATTTCTGAATCTGTGAATTTTGTGTAAATTCCTTATACTGCCGTTTTGCCGCTGAATTTTCGTACAATTTCTGAATTTCTGAAATGAGATGATTTGCATGAATTGATTATTTGTATGCTATCATAAGGGAGTTATAAGTGGCCAGAATTCTTTGTGATTCTGTTGTCTGGGTCCGAGAAGGGAGACATAAGGGGAAGTTCTGAAATCTGAAATTCTGTATATCTATTCTGTTCTGGTGCTATAAGCACAATAGGGAGCCATAAGGGGAAGTTCAGGTGCTATAAGCACAAGGTGGATATAAGGGAAAGTTCTGACATCTGGAAGGAAGTTCTGTTCTGAAATTATCTGTTCTGTAAAGATGTAATGTGATTATTTCTGCTATAACTTCTGTACGTTATTGGTTATTCTGTACGATCCTATCTGATCTCTGATTTGAAGCTTTATGATATCTGATTTGAATTGGGATTTTGATATGACTTCAGTTTTTCGTATCCGATGTTTGATTTCTGATTGAGCTATTATCTATTCTGTCTGTTATACGATTTCTGTACGATTGTTCGAATTCTGTACGGATACTTTTCTGATACGTTTTCTAATGTGAGTTTCTGATGATTTTAATTGGTGATTGATGTCTTGCTGAGCTGTTAGCTCATCCTTATTTTCTGAGTGGTTTTTAGGTTCTGGGAAAGGGAAGGGGGTCTTGGACTAGACGTTCTGAGTCTGATCTGTGATTAGGTACTTGATACTTTTGATTTTTATACAGTCATGACTTTTCTATTCTATTCTGTTCTTTCTGTCTGAAGGCATGCACTGTATCTGTATATGTTTATTTTGAGGAAAGAAAAGTTAGATGAACATTCTGCATTCGGATGTTTATAGTAGCTCTCTGTTTTTCTGTCTATTTAATACTTGGAAGAAAGTTCTGAAGCAAATTCCAAAGCCAGATCCTGAATTTTCATTAGTTGTGTCGTGGCTCGATGCGAGGGGGATCCTTCCCGGTCGGGTTGGGTCGTGACAAACTAGAGTGGTATCATAGCCAGGTTTTGGAATTTGGATTGTAAGACAGAGCTATAGAAAGTGATCTATGAGTCTGTCTAGGATAGTTTTGGTTTGTTTGAATTTTTATTCTATTGTTTTGTGCTTAGTTTTCTATATGATCATGGATCTGCCAGACCCTGATATGACAGATGGGCAGAGTGCTAGTCAGGCAGCTCTAGTGGGCCGTACTACCCCAGTGGTTGGTTCTGATACACTTTCTCAGTTTACTACATTGGTTGCTCAGATGATGAGCGAGACTCAGAGTAGAGCCTCTACTGTTCGATCTAAGGATATAGATAGACATCTGCAGATGTTTCTGAGATTGAAACCTCCGAGGTTTGAGGGCACTGTTGATCCCAGAGCAGCTGAAGAATGGTTGAGGAGGTTAGAGAAGACTTTCGACGGTATGCAGTATCCGTCAGATAGGAAGGTACCGTTGGTAGTTTTTCAGTTAGATGGGGAAGCAGAGTGCTGGTGGATAGGCCAGCAGGAGGAGAAATTCCAAGGGAAGCTAAATTCTTTGATTACTTGGGAAGAATTTTTTGAGGTATTCCGATCATGGTTTGTACCCCCTTCTACACAACAGCAGATGCAGAAGACTTTTCTTAGACTTGTTCAGGGAAGCAGGACTGTGATGCAGTATGAGACCGAGTTTACTGCTTTAGCCAGATATACTCCGCAGTTGGTGAGTACTTCTGCTGAGAAGTGCTATCGATTTTTGAGGGGTCTACGAGATAGTCTGAGGCAGCCCCTAGTGTCATTTCACATTTCTGATTTATCTGAGCTTGTGGAGAGAGCTCGTTTGAAAGAAAATGATCTAATGGCTACTCAGCAGCGGTGGACTGCGAGTAGGAAAAGGTTCGGGGGTGATACTTCTTGCAGTGGTTCCTCTGGCAAGAGGAGATTTATTTCTGGAGACTCTAGGAGGAGTGGACAGTCAGGATTTTCTGGTACTGCCACTACCAGTACGAGCAGTTCTGGATCTATCAGTGGGGCACCTGTGTGCCAAAGTTGTGGACGACGACATTTTGGCCAGTGCTACAGGATGACTGGTCAGTGCTTCAGATGTGGTCAGCCAGGACATCGGATTGTAGAGTGTCCACAGGCTGGATTTGATAGACGATCTGAGCTCCGATCTGATAGTAGACCTGTTGGTTCAGTAGGAAGGCCAAGGACTGTTCCTCTACGCACTGTGACTGAAGGATCCTCTGGTAGAGGTGGTGGGTCAAGTTCTGTGTCACGGAGACCACCTACTAGTAGTCAGCGGGAGTCTAGTGGTTCAGTAGCTCCAGCTCCAGTTCAGACACGTGTGTATAGTTTGAGTCCGCAGGAGGCTTGAGATGCTCCGGATGTGGTGACAGTCATAATTTATATTTCTGATCAGCTCTGTCGTGTTTTGTTTGATTCTGGAGCCAGTCACTCGTTTCTTTCCGAGTGTTGTTTTGATGCTTTGCATCTAGATTCTGTTTTGTTACCGGTTTCTCTTTCTGTTATTTTGCCGGCTGGAAGCAATTTGATCGCCCAGAAGTTTTATTTTTGTGAGATTTATATTTCTGACAAGAAGTGGAAATCGAGTTTGATTTTAGTTCTGATTTCTTCTTACGACGTGATTTTGGGTATGGATTGGCTGAGTCTGTATGAGGCTTAGATTGACTGTTTGAAGAAGCAAGTGAGCTTGCTTATGGATGGAAAAAGATGTGTATTCCAAGGATTACGAGGTGTTCTATCATGCCTGATTTCTGTATTGGAAGTTAGAAGAATGTGGAAGAAGGGTTGCCCAGTATTTTTGGCTTATGTACGGGATATGAACCTAGAGGTGGGTTCTATTTCTGATATATCGGTTATACGGGAGTTTTCTGATGTATTTTCTGAGGAGTTGATTAGTTTACCTCCGGATAGATATGTTGAGTTTTTTATTGATATTTTTCTGGGTACAGCTCCGATCTCGAAAGCTCCGTACAGGATGGCACCGAAGGAACTTTCTGAGTTGAAAGTTCAGCTCCATGAGTTGGTGGATAAAGGATTTGTTCGTCCTAGTGTTTCTCCTTGGGAAGCACCTATACTGTTTGTGAAGAAGAAGGACAGAACACTCCGTATGTGTGTTGATTATAGAGATTTGAATAAAGTCACGATCAAGAATAAGTATCCATTACCACGGATTGATGACTTGTTTGATCAGCTTTCTGGCTCTTCTGTATTTTTGAAGATTAATTTGAGATCTGGATACTATCAGGTGAAGGTGAAGGAAGCTGATGTGTTGAAGACAGCTTTCAGTACTCGGTACGGGCACTACGAGTTTTTGGTTATGCCTTTGGAGGTAACCAATGCACCAGCTATTTTCATTGATCTGATGAACAAAGTGTTCAAGGAGTATCTAGATCAGTTTGTGATCGTCTTCATCGACGATATTCTGGTGTATTTTGCTTCTGAGGATGATCATGCCAGACATTTGACCAATGTGTTGGAGACTTTGAGGCAACATCAGATATATGCTAAGTTTTCCAAGTGTGAATTCTAGCTGAAGAGCATTTCTTTTCAGTTTCTTAGGCATGACCGGATATTATAGAAAATTTGTGAAGGGATTTTCTCAGATTTCTACGCCTCTGACGAGACTGACTCAGAAGTCAGTATCTTTTGTTTGGACATCAGAGTCTGAGGCTAGTTTTTAGAAGTTAAAGGATTGTTTGACTTCAGCTCCAGTGTTAGCACTTCCGTCATGTACGGAAGGATTTCAGATGTTCAGTGATGCTTCACTGAAAGGTTTGGGCTGTGTTCTGATGCAGCATGGTAGGGTAATTGCTTATGCTTCGAGACAGTTGAAACACATGAAAAGAATTACCCGACGCATGATTTGGAGTTGGCTGCAGTTATTTTTGCTTATATTTATGAATCACAAGAGCTTGAAGTACATATTCACTCAGAAGGATCTGAATTTGAGGCAAAGAAGGTGGCTTGAGTTGATCAAGGACTATGACCTGACGATTCAGTATCAGCCTGGCAAGGCTAATGTGGTAGCAGATGCTCTGAGCAGGAAGTCTTCTGTATTATCAGGTATTTAGCTCACTTCTGATGATTATTTGATACGAGATATGGAAAGATTACAAATAGAGGTGATTTCCTCTACTGGTGCGGATTCTGGTGTTTTGACTCAGATGAACATTCAGTCTTCCCTGGAAGAAAGGATTCAGGAAGCTCAGAAGTCAGACTCCGATTATTTGAAGTTGATTGCTTAGATTAAATCTGGTAAGAAACCTGAACTTCGAGTTTCTAATTCTGGTGTTATCTTCTGCAAGAACAGGTTGTGGATTCCTGTGTTTGGAGATTTAAGAAAAGAGATTCTGTACGAATCACATCATTCAGGCTATATGATTCATCCGGGAAGTGGCAAGATGTACGGAGACATGAAGAGTTTGTTCTGGTGGCCTGGAATGAAAAAGGATATAGTAGACTTTATTTCAAAATGTGAAGCCTGTCAGTTGGTGAAGGCAGAGCATCAGCGACCAGGAGGTCTTTTGCAGTCGTTGCCTATCCCTGGGTGGAAGTGGGAGGAGGTAATGATGGATTTTGCTATGGGTTTCCTCGATCAAGGCAAGGGCATGATGCCATCTGGGTGATTGTGGATCGATTGACGAAGTCTGCACACTTTCTTCTGATCGGGCAGACGGATCCGGTGGATAAGTTGGCACAAGTATATGTGAAGGAGATTGTCAGATTACATGGTGTGCCTAAAGTGATTGTATCTGATCGAGATGGATGGTTTACTTCCAAACTTTGGAAGAGGATTCAGCAAGGATTTGGTACGAGGTTGCATTTCAGTATGGCTTTTCATCCGCAGACTAACGGACAGTCTGAGAGGACTATCCAAGTATTGGAATATCTTCTGAGATTATGTGTTTTGGACTTTGGAGGAAGCTGGGAAGATCAGATTCCTTTGATCGAATTTGCTTATAATAGCAATTTTCAGTCAAGAATTGGTATGTCACCTTATGAAGCTTTGTATGGCCGAAAGTGTAGAATTCCTTTGACTCTGACTGAGATAGGAGATAGACAAAAAATGGGTGCAACATTTGTGGATGAAATTGTTAAGAAAATCAATTTGATTAAAGAAAGATTGAAAGTTGCACAAGATCGACAACAGAAATATTACAATCAGAAGCACCGATTTGTGGAATTTCAAGTTGGTGACTTTGTGTATGTCAAAGTCAGTCCGATGAAAGGAGTCAGCAGATTTGGAAGAGTGAGTAAGCTCAGTCCAAGATATGTTGGACCTTTTGAAATCCTTGAAAGGATTGGTAAGTCTGCTTACATACTATTATTATCTGATCATATGTCTGATGTGCATAATGTTTTTCACGTATCTACTTTGAGAAAGTGGATATCTGATTCTGAAAAGAAATTGTCTGCTGATGAAGTGAAGATTCAGGGGAATCTGAGGTATGAAGAAGAACCTGAGTTGATTTTGGCCAATGATGTACGTAAGTTAAGAAGTAAACAAATTCCTATGGTTAAAGTTCAGTGGAAGCACCGAACAGCACGAGAAGCGACTTGGGAGAAGGAGTCGAACATGAGACAAACATATCCGTATCTTTTCTGACTGAGTTTTGGTTTTGTAATGTCGAGGATGACATTTTTCTGAAGTTGGGGAGATTGTAAAGATCATTTTGCTCCCAGGTTGGTCCGGACGAAGTTGGATCGTCCGGGACGATCGGTACAGGTTGTGCAAGAAAACATTTATGGCTGCATGGTTCGTCTGAACGAAATTCGGATCGTCTGGACGAAAATCGTTCAGATAGCAAGTCGTCCGGGACATTATTTAATTTCGTCTGGATGAAATTCGTCCATAGCCCAAATCATCTCGGGACGAAGTTGCGATCATCCGGGACGATCACTCTGGATATATAGGAATGAGATATTTTTGGAAAGAAAAAGGACGTCCAGGAGAGAGAAAAATGAAGGAAAAGAGGATTTTTGGGCGATTCCGGTCCATTTTCGTTCATTGCTGTAGTTAGAGAAGTTGACCGACTCGAGGTAAGGCACATTCCGCCTTTCTCAATTTTCAGAAAAGAGATTTTTGACGCATTTTCTGTTCTGGATTTTATTTCCGTTAGCGAATTTCTGGTATTATATTCTTCTGACAAAGGTTTTACCTCGTAACTTTTGGTATGTCTCTGAGATGGTAATTGTGCACTTTTTGAGTATTTTCTGTAAGATTTGTACCTGACATTTTAGAATCTACGGTGTTTTAATTGAACTGTAAATTATCAGGAGGTTAAAAAATATTTTGTCAGTACAATGAAAGTCTTATAATGTTGTTGTGAATGTTCTATGGTAATTTGGTAAATTTCTGAATCTGTGAATTTTGTGTAAATTCCGTATACTACCGTTATGCCGCTGAATTTTCGTACGATTTCTGAATTTCTGAAATGAGATGATTTGCATGAATTGATTATTTGTATGCTATCAGAAGGGAGTTATAAGGGGCCGGAATCCTTTGTGATTCCGTTGTCTGGGTCCGGGAAGGGAGACATAAGGGGAAGTTCTGAAATCTGAAATTATGTATATCTATTCTGTTCTGGTGCTATAAGCACAAAAGGGAGCCATAAGGGGAAGTTCTGGTGCTATAAGCACAAGCGAGATATAAGAGGAAGTTCTGACATCTGGAAGGAAGTTCTGTTCTGAAATTATCTTTTCTGTAAAGCTGTAATGTGATTATTTATGCTATAACTTCTGTACGTTATTGGTTATTATGTACGATCCTATCTGATCTGTGATTTGAAGCTTTATGATCTTTGGTTTGAATTAGGATTTTGATATGACTTCAGTTTTTAGTATCCGATGTTTGATTTCTGATTGAGCTATTATCTATTCTGTCTGTTATACGATTTCTGTTCGATTGTTCGAATTCTGTACGGATACTTTTTTGATACATTTTCTGATGTGAGTTTCTGATGATTTTGATTGGTGATTGATGTCTTGCTGAGCTGTTAGCTCATCCTTATTTTCTGCGTGGTTTTCAGGTTCTGGGAAAGGGAAGGAGGTCTTGGACTAGACGTTTTGAGTCTGATCTGTGATTAGGTACTTTATACTTTTGATTTTTATACAGTCATGACTTTTCTGTTCTGTTCTGTTCTTTCTGTCTGAAGCCATGCACTATATCTGTATATATTTATTTTGAGGAAAGAAAATATAGATGAATCATTCTGCATTCGGATGTTTATAGTAGCTCTGTGTTTTTCTATCGGTTTAATACTTGGAAGAAAGTTCTGAAGCAAATTCCAAAGCCAGATCCTGGATTTTCATTAGTTGTTTTGCGGGCCGATGTGATCGGGATCCTTCCCGGTCGGGTTGGGTCGTGACAGTAACGCTGTTACGATTATGTACCATTCGAAACACCTTGGTACCTATATGCACTGCTGCTCAGTACACAATGATATTGAGCTTACAAAACCTACTTCCCACAGACATCGTTACACAACGGTATTCAAAAGCGGCAATACAAAAAATAATACATATCAAATTATATATTTATCTTGACTTGCACACATAATCCAAATTTGCATCTAAGCATGTGCAGAGCAATATATAAAGATACACCCTAAACCATTAAAATCTCTATATTTTCAAATGAAAAATAGTAAAGCCTCTTAGGAGTTTAAAATTTACGGATAACATCCCTGACTTATCTCTCTTAGTTCGTTGTGGTAAGTCTTCATGGACATTTTGTGTCTCTTGTGTAACGCCTTCCATCTCCTCGCAAGATTCAACGTCCTCCAAACCAATTTTCATCTTCATAGCCTCTTCCTTTATTTTCTTTCTTAGCTCTCTTTTGAAGAGAAATTATGTCTTAGGTGGCAAAAATAATCCGTCAATATCATAAACTCTAGAAATTGGTGTGTTTCTTTTCAATTTTGGGTCTGGATTGGGTCGGGTCATCAAGTAATGCGATAAGTTGGAAAGCATCTGCTAAATATTAATTTTCCATCGATCGGGTCGTCGAGTCATTAGCCGCAACGTGGTGGCATTTTATTGGAGTCTAGATGTAGAGCTACATCCGCAGCCTGCTCCAAATAATTTTTCCTCTCTCACGCAAGTTCTCTCTCCCCCCATCCTGCAACCATTTCTCTCTCCCCTATTCCACCTTTTTTCTCTCCCCACCTCTCTCTCTCTCACACTCTCCCTCCCTCTCTCTCCCTTGAATTGAATGTGCCAATTCAAATGGTGCATTCAGAATATTCTTTTTTTTTCTGCCGTATTCTAAATGCGCTATTTTATTTGACATATTTGCTCTTTTCTAAATTTTTTGTTAAACATGCTCCTCTAATTAATTTTGACGATTAATGTGCTCCTCTCTAAATAAACCCTTTTATCTCATTCTTCTCTATCTCTCTCCACTTTCTCTTTCCCCTTTCTCTCTCCCATCTCTCTCTCTCTCACCGGAAATACTCTAGTCGTTCAAAACAAAAAAAAAAACTCTCTTTGCATACAAAACTCAATTCTAAAATTTTTTGATGAAAAACACAATAATAAAATTGTTTTAACAGAGAAAGCAATTTCAAATTGCGTTTTATCTAAAAACGCAATTTCTGACTGCTTTTTAGATGACCCTTCTCCGAATTTAGTCGTCAACAATGATTCTTTTAAAAAATTGGCCTATGTTTTGCACTGACTTTTTTAATATCAACTTTGCTGAAGATATTTCACAATCCCATATTTAAGATTTTTCGTTTGATTAAACCTCCTAGGGACTACGTTAAACTCAACGTTGATGGATCCTCCTCTCATGGCTCTGGCAGTGGGGTTATTATTAGATATTCCTATGTGGTTTTGTTTCTCCTCTTCCTAATTGTAATGTTATTTTTGCTAAAAATGAGTGCTTTGTCTTTTGGTATTAACCTTTGCATTGATAAAAAATTCAAGAATATTTGGATGGAATATAATTCTTAAGTACTAAATACTTTAATCTCTCCCAATTGTTGTCATAATGCAGCCCTCTTTCACTTATTTTCTTAGAAAATTTTGGCTACTTTGGCTCATTTTAACTTCAGAATCTCCCATATTAGGAGAGAATGGAATGTCTGTGTTAAGTGCTTAGTTAAAAGAGGTGCTTCTTGGTTAATACAAAATTTTACAGTAATGATCACGATTTTAGAATTTTACGTGGCATGGTCAGACTTGATGCCGCTGGCTTAAATTATTTTAGGAAATAATTTCTATTTTTATTCTAAGTTGTTGGTCTTTCACTTATTTTTTTGAAAATTTTGGCTACTTTTGCTCATTTTAACTTCAGAATCTCCCATATTAGGAGAGAATGGAATGTCTGTGTTAAGTGCTTAGTTAAAAGAGGTGCTTCTTGGTTAATACAAAATTTTACAGTAATGATCACGATTTTAGAATTTTACGTTGCATGGTCAGACTTGATGCCGCAGGCTTAAATTAGTTTAGGAAATAATTTCTATTTTTATTCTAAGTTGTTGGTCTCAGGAGGTTTTGCTCTGGTTGTTTTGTCTCTTGTATGGTATATCTTTTATTGAAGTTGTGTAGGTGGAACCTCTATTGGCAATTAATGCCGGTTTTGCTATCTTGGCTCGTCGACTTTTTGGTTTATTATCTTCTTTTGTTTGTTTTGGTTTTTTATTTTCAGGTTTTGGTTATCTGCTGGAATTTTAATTGTGCTTATGAGGTCCACCTGATACTTTCTGTTGTGATCCTCATTGATCTTCACGTACTATTTTGTATTTTTTTCCTTGTGCTTTCTATCTCTTGCTGGTATTATTGTTGATACCTTACTGGGCTTCACCGTTGATCTGAGCTTGGGCTTTATTTTTAGTGTTGGCTCCTTGCCTCTCTTTTATTTTTTTCTTACTGTAATTAGTATGGATCATTGGCTCATAGGTTAATTTTACTTTTTCAATGTAACTCCTTGAGCATTAGTGCATATTTGATCCTTTTAAGGACATGTAATTTTTTTTTAATTAACACATAAGCCCTTATATGAGTTTTTTTCCATAAAAAAAAGAGAGAAAAAGAATAGATGCAATAAATTTTATTAAATTAAATAATATGTTAATTAATATAATAGTTCCTATACATAGAAAATGAAAAAGACTTTAAAATGTAAATATAACAAATGAAAGTATTCTCAATAATGAGAATATATTATAATATTAAATACTATTTATTTTTACTATAAATATATATTAAAAATAAACTCTAATATTTATAAGATAATGAATAATTTCAATAACTCTAACAAAAATTTAATTAGGTGTTTGAATGTTTGAATATCTATGCCTATAAAAGTTTGGTTTTGAAAGAAAAATTCAACCAATTAAGGCTTGGTTAGATAATCTTGTTAATAAAAGTCAAATTTAGGCTCAAATTACACCTAAAGCTAAATAAATTTAAAATAAGCTTATGAATGGATCGGATAAAAGCACTTGCTATTTTCTTCTACACTTGATGTGCATGCCAATATGATTTGGCCTATCATATTGACTTACAGATTGGATCTCATTTTTCCATCATAAAAAAAAAAAAACAACAACTACATATTTATCAAATACAAAGAGAAAAAGTAAAGAGAATTCAAAAACATCCTTACAACCAAAATTTGTTCCGGGGGCGCTTCCCCCGAAAATCCCCACAGGTCAAACCCCGTCAGGGGGTGCTACCCCTTTGGACCTCCGACATATCTGAGAAGCGTCCAAAGATCAAGGATATAAATAAATAGAGGTCGAGCCAAATTAAAGGCAACTCCAACATACATTTTGTAGAAATTGAATGATTAATCAATCAGATCATTTTGATTTTTTTTTTTTTTTTCAAAAAAATCTTCCCACAAATCAAACTGGCCAACTCTATAGTAGCAGCATAAATAAAAGAAGCTTAGCAACTGAAATTAAAAATAGATATATGAAGATTAATTGCTTGATGAAAGTCATCAAGAATAACTAAATCAACCGCATTTTTCAAAAGATCCAAATTTTGTTAGAGCAGTTAGCAAAATAAGCAGAAAAACCCAATTTTTTAGCAGTAATAGATAATTTATCTCTAGCAACAAACGGCTCTAGTAAAACAAGAAGCTGAATATTATGAATCATACACATATTTTTAACTCTAATAGTAGAGTCTTTACCTCCAATACCTCTTACGTTCCAGATAAGCGCGTTAACCATTACATGGTTTTCAAGAAGTTTTAGCTCGGGTAGACCGGGGCGTAGAAGGTAAGATATTCTTACCCTTTTTCCTTCCCACCTTCGTGTATTAAGACATACCAGCACCATTAGCTGCTAAAGTATCCTCTTTATCCTCCTTATTCATACCAGCCACATTATTCAAAACCATTTCTGTACTCAGGTTAGGGATAAATTCCCCTTCCTCACATCCCTCTTTTTCGGATTTATCATTCTCAATCGATAAATCAACCACCTTCTTAGGCACATTATCAAAAATATCTTTAGATAACTTAAGCATATAATCTATAGAAACATAGATATTAGGGTCCTTCACACTAACATTAGAAACCACTTCATTATCCTCATAGGCATTATCTAACACAGAAAATTTATTTTTCGGGTTCTCAATAGTAACAGGGCCATCCGTATCTGGTATTACATTAATATTCTGAGCTAAATTCATAGGACTTTTTTCAGTGACAGGAAAATTCTCTTCATGATACACAATGGAAACATTATCTTCCTTATTTTGAACATTATTTTTTTTAAGATTCGGATGTAACTTAAAACAGTCAGAAACAGAATGACCATGGATCTTACAGTGTTGACAAAATTCTGGAATTTTTTCAAACTCGACTTTTTGAATATAGCCAAAAGCCTTGGAACCTACCCAAATTTCTTTAGGATATTTTTTTGATATATCAACCTCAACAACAATCCTTGCAACAGAAGGACGAGTTCTTGCTACCGTAGCTTGATCAGTTTGAAGTAGCCGACCAAAAATCAAACCTAGAGCATGCAAAACTTTGGGATTAAAGAAATGTAATTTTAAGTTAGGAAAGGAGATCCAAATCGGCACAATGGGTGATTCCTCTTTAACATCAAAAAAAGGGGTCCATTTGAGAACACGCATTTGGAAATTGTTAATGAAATAAGCTCTCCTAGCAAAAACTCTACTATAATCTAAATCATTAGAGAGCTGAATAGCGACATGGTGAGAATCCATTAAACCGACTGAAAAGAAACCAGTTAATTTCATATTACCGAAAAATTTGCGAATCGAGTCAAGATTAGGTCTACGCAAACCAAACTTCCCCACCAGCGTGAATTGAAAAGGAGAGGCAAGTTTAAGAGCATCTTCATCCAAAAGAAGAACAGTCGGGACTCCGTTAAAAGTCGATTGAGTTAAGTTAAGGATTTTATCACCTGCCATCGGATATGCAGAAAGAACATCTTTAAGAGAACGAGTAGGAGATGCAGCAACACCCTCACCATATAAGGCAAAAAACCCTCTGTTTAAGCCTTAAATCAGGCTCGAAACCTTCCCCCACGGGTTGGAAGGCGGAACCCCAACCGGAGGCAGCCCTTCAGGGTAGAGGAATGAAGAAAACCACAAAACATTCACACTAGAGAGATACAGGCTAAACAATGGCTGGATCGAACACGAAATCATTCGAAAATGAAGGGAAACCCTAAATCGCACCGGCGGTGCAGAGGGTAAAGAGAGAGAAGTGAGGGTGGTATATGATCTTTTTCTTTAAAAAAATTGCCATCTCTTCAGTTGCTGACTCAAAACACTAACATATAAAGCAATATCTAGCATAGAACAAACCATATCATAGATAACATACCCAATGGCACTAGCATCAAGTTTTTTATTTTTTTTAGCATCTTAATTTTCCTTATTTTCATCTAAATTTGGACATTGAGTTGCAAATAGCTTAAACGGACTCCCAAAAGGCAATCTAAATGCTTTTGAACCTAACATTAAAAATCTTTTAAGAACTTTTTTAAAATAACTTTTCTGAGACAAACTATCTTTTCGTGCAATCTCTCTAGAATTTTGTTCGAATTATTTACTTGTTTCACCCAAGTTCTTCATATCGAATTCAAACTTTAAAACTTGTTTGGGGTCTTGGAAATGGCAATATCTTCTTTTGGCAAGATAGGTGGCTTAACGGTGAGTCCATTGACTCTTTACTCAATACTGTTTCTATTTCTAATATGAAGGTTAATTATTTCTTTTCCGCTAATGGTTGGGATTTGGAGAAGCTCTTTGCTTTCCTTCCGGATAATATTATTCAAACTATTACTAATATTTCCGTTAATAGTAATGTGGGGGATATGTTACTGTTTTTGGGATCCAAGGATGGCTCTTTTAGCATCAAGAAAGCCTGGAATTCTTTTCGGACTAAGAAAGATACTTCTAAACTTTTTAAAAGGATTTGGCATAACACTATTCCTCACACTGTTTCTATTTTTATTTGGAGAACTTTACATAACTTCTTACCTTCTGATGATAATCTAAAGAGGAAATGTCTCATTATTACCTCTAAATGCCAATGTTGTTTCCATGTTGATAATATGCATCATTTTTTTATCTCTAGTCCTATAGCTGTTATAGGTTTGGACTTTTTATGAGGAGGTTTTTCATTTGAATGTTTATAACTCTTCTCTTTCTATAACCCATCTCCTTGATCTTTGGTTTGTTGACTATAAAGGGCATATTAGAAATGTTATTTCTTGTCTCATTTGTTGGTATATTTGGTTGGCAAGGAATGACTCTAGGTTCAATGGGGTGATTATAGATCACCATCGGATCATTAATAAGATTAAAGACAAAGTCTTTTCTCTTTTCATTGCTAAGGTGCTGTCTATTAAGAATTTCAATAATTTTTTTCATACTTTGACTTTTTTTGGCATTTCTGGAGATTGGATTAATGCTATTATGAAATCCTTTTGTGTTAGTTGGTGCAAGCCTATTCTTAACCATTATAAAATGAATGTGGCGTGGGTTAAAGTGGGTAATACCTTTGGTTATGAGGGTATTATCAGGAATCACCTTGGTGGTTTTCTCTCTGGTTATGCTGCTCCGGCAGTGGTGGAGGATTTGCATATGGTGATTTTCATGTCTATGATGAGGGGGATTAAGCTGTGTAATCATCTCAATATTAATAACATTATCTTAGAAGCTAATTTCCCTTTAGTTTCCCTGATTGATACTGGTATTCATGTTATGCCTTGTGCTCCCTCTTTGTTTCATTTTAAGAGAAGGATTATTCATAAGCTGAATTTTTTTTCTCATTCCTTCTCTGTTATCAATAAGGAGGTGAAGCAGTTGCCCAGGCGATGGCTTTTCTGGGGACTGTGTTCAAGGATTTTAAGGAGTAGAGTTTGGATCAATTGCCTGTTTACATTAAAGGTCTTATGTACTTAGATCAAACTGGTTTTCCTTATGTTTACCATTAATTCGGGGTTGTTCTTTGTGGGTGTTTTCTGTCTGTTGTCTTTTTCTCTTCTCCAATGTGGTTTGTTGCAGGTCTGGTTGTGCTTTTGTTCCTTCTTGGCTGGCGGGATTATTGTGCTTTGCGGTTGCTATTACACTGGACCTGTTTTAGTTTATTAGCTTTAGTTTTTCTGTTCTTGGAGTTACTAACATGTTTGTTTTCCTTAATTTTTTGGTGGTTTTCAGGGTAGCTCAGTATGACTGGATTGGTTAGGGGGTGGGTTGTTCTGGAGATGATTTCTCGGATTGTCATTTTGTTGAAGGGTACTCTTGTTTTCTGTTTCCTTTTGTTTTTTTTTTCTATTATTTTTGCAGATCTGCTTCCCTCATCAGGGAGTTTTTGGTAAGGAAGGCTGGGCTGATTGGACATCTTTAGTGCTTTCTTATTTTTGGGCACTCATTATGTGCCGCCTTAGAATGTTACTAGGCAATTTTGTACTTCTTATAGGTGGGGATAATCGGCCCTTTGGTTTTTTTGTCTTTTTGATTTTTTGTAGCTCTTTGAGCAGTGGCGGGCTGATGGTCCCCTTAAGGACTTGTAATTTTTCCTTATATCAACGCGTAGGCCCCTCCGTGGGTTTTAACTAAAAAAAAAAAACTTTAAAACTTGTTTAAGCATGTGAATTTTCAATGTCTTTACAAGCTAACTGTAATATCCGCTGTTCTGAAATCCTGGTAATTAAGATTAATCGAACTCAACATTTATTTTATATTGATTGAATTTATAATTATAAGTCCGAGAGTGTTTAAGGCGGCCATAACTAAGTTAAGAATTGGGTTGAGGAAGTGAAATTCAAGTCATCAAAAATATTTTTGTACAAGGTGGTGCGGCGCTGGGTTGAGTGGCATCACGACATTGAGCTTCCAAGTGGGGGAAAAGGAATTGAACATGTGTTGTAGCACTGGGTGGAGCCACCATGATTCCAAGCCCTCCAAAAATAAGTTTTTGGGAGAAAAGGAATTGAACAAGTGTTGTATGAATGGGTGGAGCCGCCATGATTCCAACTCTCCAAAAGTAAGATTTTAGGAGAATATGGAAGATTTTATGTTGGAGTGCTACGACGATGAGGCTAGCATATATCACGAGTCCAAGCTAAATTAGTGGTTTTTAAAATTATAAATATGTAAGGCCAATTGAAAAACCCCTCATTTTCCTAGCCTTGTATGAGAAGAGATAAGGATAGAGGAGACGAATAATTTGATGGCCAAAGCTCGGGTTTTCTCCGTAAGGTCTATTCAGGGTATTATAGTGCATGAGGTAGACTACTAAACCCCTATATTTTATTTAAATTTCTATGATTTGATAAAAAGTTAAAGATAAAAATGCATTTTTCTCATATTTTATGTATTTTCATATCATAACTTTTGATATATTATAGTATGCTTTATCATAAATGTTTTGATTATAAGAACTTAGATTTTCACCAGTTGGTTTTTCCTATGTAAAATTTTTAGTATAAAATTGATTGATACTTTCTGACAATTATAGTAGTTATGCAAAAGTCTTAAAATATTTATTTGAATATCCCTATGAAATTGAAACTAGAATAGAAAAAGTTCAATGATCATGTTATATATGTAATATGACTTTTACATGTAATTCATGTATTATTTGAGTATTGCATTGAATTTATAATTTAATTAATGTAGCATTTGTATTTGTACTATTCATTGCATTTGTTGAAATATGGGAGCTCGACTTAGTGTTTTGTTTATTACAACTATTATTGCTAGAATTATTTATTTATTCCTACTTTATACATTGCCTGTTTTTTTATATGTCGCTAACCATTTCAGGTACAACATACACCAAGCCATATTAAAGAATCAAACTCAATATACTGCAATGTTAATGACTAAGTTACTTTGTAATAATAGAATTTGTATTTTTCTTTTTCCTTGATTCATTTTATGTATTTTGTGTATGTTGGCTAGACAACTGAGTACACACTCACAAGGGAAAAAATTAAATATTTAAATTTTTTTGTTCATAATATACGATCTCAATCGTACCACACAATAGATTAATCTAGAAATTAATTCAAGTATTAATAAAATCTAATTAATTAAATTGAGTTATGACTAATCATACTATATGATTTTCAATCATACAGGATAATATGCTATTTTAATAAACCCCACCATCAAATCTATGTTATTAAAATTAGGCAAATTAGAAATTTGTACTGATCATATTGTATGAAATTATTTATATTGTATTGTTATTAATAAATATTGCCTAATTTGATCACTTAGATTAAAGAATTAAATTAAGATCAAATCCTAATTAATGATCGCACATTACAATCTAAATCGTACAATCTGATTTACTCAAAAGGTTAGTGGATGAGTTCATCCTAAATGATCCTTGATTTTATATAACTTATAATACTATATAAATGTTTGCATATCTTACAATATAATTTGTGATGAGAATTAAGATAATCGGACAGTATGATCTGCATATTGTATTGTATGATCAAAAGCTTTAAATTAAAAATTTGGAATTTATTTAAATAACCCACATTAATTAATTAACATAAGACTTGAGGGTCTGTGTTGAGTAATCAAAGTCATTTTTGAATGGAGATAGAACTTTAAAGAGGGATAGAGTCTCCTTGCTTATAAGAGGGTGTCCAAAACACTTAGGAGAGAAAAGAGGTGAGGTTGAGGGTGTTTTTTCTTTGAAGGTGTCAAGGGGTGTGAGGGAGTCACATAGTTATTCCTATTAGTTTGCACCTTATGTTAACGTTATTGTGGTTGTGGGGCTCTTAGAAGAGAGATCTAAGAAAAAAATCTTTGAGTGAAAAACTTACTAGCCAAGGAGGCTATGAGACAACATCGATGTCGTTGTGAGGAGCAAAATGAGTGAGCGACACCTCTGCCATTGCTAGGAGTAGAAAGAGGGAGCGGCATCTCCGTCTTTACGAGGAGTGAAAGGAGGGAGTGACATCTCTACCATTGCAAGGTGAAGAATGAGGGATTAGAATCTCCACAATATGAGGAATAGAAGGAGTGAGAATCATCTCTGCCATGTTGGGAGGCACAAAGAGGGAGATTCTTCATATATAGAAGAGTCTGTAAAGATTATTCTTCACCTGGTAAGGGACAAAAGCTTCTTCGCCAAACTGGGCGCTAAAGAAGCATGATATAGTGCAATCCTAAAGATGAGGATCTGGGAAGTGGACATAGGTCGATTTTGATTGAACCACTATAAAGATAAAGTTTGCATTTTCTCTACTTTCTTGTATTTACTTTCTTGCGCTTTGATTAACTTTGCTTATCTTTGGAAAAGTCATGGTTGAGAATTTTCTTGTTAAAATCTTGCTTTAAAGTCAAACATAATTTTTTTTCTAAAATTTAAAAAATAATAATATTGTTTTTTTTTTGCTTTTGGTTTGAAATTTTTATTTTCTTAAAGCTTTAAAACATTACTCTATTTTTATAGAGAAGTTTTTTAAGTACTAGTTCACCATCCTCTTGGTGCACCATAACACTTTCAAGTGACATCAAAGCAGGGTTCTCACTTTGTGGTTTAAATACCTTGAGTAGATCAACATAGCACACTTTAAAAATAGAAATACCTCAGAAGGGTATTCTATTATCCTGTTATTTTATTTGATAATATTCCTTTGATTTCTGTAAGATTCAAATGTATACTACTTTTCTACAATCTATTAATTTTTGTATGTGGCATATGATACAAACTAGTTATTATTTTCTCTTTAGAATTGTTAATAGTGTCAAAGAAGAAATGTCATTTTTTGAGTGGAGCATAGAAGACCATGATCTTTCTTAATTAAATGCTAAATTTCTTAATTATTATTGAAATCTAAAGACTACATGTGGGTGTATAGTTGTACTAGCGATAAACAAATTTAGGATATGCTTTGCATAACTTATGAAGGAACTAGTGAAACAAATTAACCCTGCATGCATTTACTTTTACATGAATATAAATTATTTCACATTCTACCTAGTGAATCTATATCTCAAATGTGCACTTGGTTTTAAAAAATAATTACGTCACTGTATGCTTTAGGTAGATACATCTCTAATACTGAAAACACTAAATAAATTTTTTATGTTTTTACTTGAATATTGGGATGCAAAGGTTACTTTAATTTCTATATCTGAGGATTAATTAAATTATTATTCTACTATAGCTTACTTAGATCTTTGATTGCCTACGAGCAAAATTTAGTCAAAAAAATGTATATACATGTGAAAGAAAGAAGGAGAATACAATCACTTTAAAATATGATGATACATAGAGTAGTTATTATGGTACAAATGCAAATGAGGATATAATGTTAATGGCTAGACAATTTTCAATTAACTTTATTTGTTATGAATGAAAAAAAACTAGAACATATCCAATATGATTACCTAAATATAGTCACCCAATGAAAGGAAAGGGTGATGTGAAAGGATTCAATAAAATGGAAAATTAAAGAACAAAAAAAAAGGGCAAATTTAGATTCTAACTCATCGAAGCCTAAAACTAAAGAGGAGGTAACAAACTTAAGTCTCATGACCAAGAATAGCACTAGTGATTCCAAAAACAATTAGGTGTGCTCTTATAAGAGTTCTAGTGAGAGCTTGTGGTATATGGATAGTGGATGTTCATGACACAAGATTGATCTAATTGGAGACATGAAGAAATTCATCATGCTGGAAGCAGAGAGTGGAGAAAAGGTAACACTTGGAGATAATACTACTAGAAAAGTAGAGGGAGCATGTGCAAAAGGTAATGCTAATAATTTTTCTATTGAAAATGTTTTGCTTTTAAAAAGTCTAAAGCATGATATTTTAAGCATAAGTCAGTTGTGTTATAAAGGATTTAACATATTTTTTTAAAAAATATTTATTAATGCTAAATGATAAAACTATATTAGAAGACTTAAGGAATAATAATGTGTACATGACTAATCTAAATCATATTGATAAGTTTACTATTTCAAGTCCACTATTGATGAATCATAGCCCCCCGTCCAAACCCTCCCCTCCCCCCACCCCCATGTTTATGTCTCTATGTTTTTCTCTGTTTTTAGTCAAATTATATGTTGAATTTTAAGAATGAAACCCAATCTCCAAGTCAAAATGATAGGCCAAATCATATCGGCATGCATGTCAAGTTTAGGAGAAAAAAACATGTGTTTTTATCCATTCATAAGCTTATTTTAAATTTACTTAGCTTTAGGTGCATTTTGAGCCTAAATTTGACTTTTATTGATAAGATTAATTAACGCGTAGGCCCTGCCATGGGTTTTCTAAAATAAAAAATAAAAAAATAAAAATATTTAACCATGCCTTAATTGGTTGAATTTTAGTATACTTAAAAAAAAAATAGAAGTACTTAGAAGATTTTCTTTCAAAATCAAACTTTTATAGGCAACATTCAAACACCTAATTAAATTTTTGTTAGTGTTATTAAATTTATTCATTATCATAAATGAATTAGAATATATATTTATAGTAAAAATAAACAGTATTTATTATTATAATATATTTTCATTTATTATCTTTTCCCCCGAGTGTTCTAACCCGCCGCCTCTGGCGACTTAGGGTTTCTGCACTCTCCCCTCATTTTCGATCGATCAGCTCCGATCCTCCTCTGGTTTTCGGTGCCTCTCACGGAGTCCTTGCGCGTTGTGTTCCTTCGTTTGCATTTTGCCTCTCGTGGGCTTGCTCTATGATGGCTGGAGCTCAGTCCTCCAACCCTTGGGGGACCGTTTCTGGGACTGAGCATATCCAAAATAAAGGGTTCTTTAATCTTGATGCGAGTGACCATAGCTCGCCTCCGAGATCGTGATCATTTAAAGAGGTGCTTTCGGGCGAATCCTCATCAGGTGATGTTCTTCCAAACTTATCTCAAACGGTTTTCAATTATGTTCCAGCGATTCTTTTGACTGATGATGAAGTTCTCAAGTTGGCTTCTCCTTTTCAGTTTACTTTGGTCGGTAAATTTGGTCTGAAAAAACCTAACCTAGATTCCATCCGAATGTTTTTCACAAACTTAACGCTTTCGGGCTTCTTTTCGATTGGGCTTTTGGATTCTAGACATGTTGCTATACAATTATCAAATGATCTTGATTACAGTAGAATCTTTGCTAGACGTTCGTATTACATTTTTAACTGTCAAATGCGCATTTTGAAATGGATGCCTTTTTTCGATATTAAGGAAGAATCTCCCATTGTTCCCATATGGGTCTCTTTCCCCAACTTACGCTTGCATTTTTTTCAACCCGAAAGTTTTACATGCGCTGGGCTCAATATTCGGGAGACCTCTTCAAACCGATCAGGCTACTGCCTCTCGGACGAGGCCTTCTATGGCCAGAATTCTTATTGAAGTTGACATTACCAAAAAACACTCTAAGGAAATATGGGTAGGCTCTAAAGCTTTTGGTTATATGCAAAAGGTCGAATTTGAGAAAGTCCCTAATTTTTGTTCCCATTGTAAGATTCATGGACATGCATTATCTGAATGCTTCAAACTTCATCCTGAGCTAAAAAAAATGGTTGTTCAGTCGATCGGAAAGCATGGATCCACCGAAAAAATATATGTGCCTATCGGGAAGGATGATGAATCGATGCAGGTGGAACTGCTTCCCACGTCTGATAAGCCAGAAAATGAAATTGTTGTTTTACAAGAACCGCAGATTTATACTACTGTTGATGATTCCAATATTGGGGAGAATCATAAGGCTATCGTGAACAATGATTCTAAAAATGATCCTAAAATTTTTTTTCTATTAATTCTATGTTAAATGATACCAAGATAGATAATGTTGTTTTACCTGAATTGAATGCTATTACTATTACTAATGTTGGAAAGAATACTAATTCTATTACTAATGCTGGAGATAACAGGGAAGTTTGGATCAATGTGGATGTGAATAATGAGGCTTGCAAAGAAGGTGAATTTGTTCCGCTTACTAACGGTGAGCAAACCGTTATACATACTGGTAATAATTTGAGTAATGTTGTTGCTTCATTTTCTATTACTAATGATGTTGGTCAAAAAGGTATTGATGAGGATGGTTTTTCTAAGGCTGGTAAAAAGAAATGTAAAAATCCTAAGAACTCTTTACCCTCTACTCCTCGATCTTCCAGAGCTCAAAATTCTTCTAAATATTTTAATGATTAAGGCTCTTTTATGGAATGTGAAGGGGATTGGGGGTAAGGAGTCTATTGCTAAAGTTGAAAACCTATCTAGAATGCATAATATTATGATTTTAGTTTTAATTGAGCCTCTTATTTCGTCTGATAAGCTTAGTTCTATTGCAACTACTTTGGGTTTTTCTAAATTTGCTTCTAATTGCTCCAATAAAATTTGAATTATGTGGAATAGCAACATTGATGTGAGTATTATTTCGGATTTTCCTCAAGTTATTAACTGTGATATCAATTTTTTGAATTATAAGTGCCGCGCCTCTTTCATTTATGCTACTCGTTCTAGATGGAATCGTTTTTCTCTTTGGGAACAGATTTGTCAATTTGCCCTCAACATAAATGGCCCTTGGTGTATTGGAGGTGACTTTAATATCATTTCTAATTCTTTGGAAAGAAGGGGAGGTAATCTTTCTAACCCGGTTGCAATGGAAGATTTTAATGCTATGATTTCTGATTGTAACTTGAATGATATTGATTTTATTGGTAGCCCTTTTGCTTGGAATAGATCAACTTTGTGGCAAAGGCTTGATAGATTTCTGTTTAATAATGATTGGCTTTCTGTGTTTTCCATGTCTTCTGTTGAACACCTTAGTAGAACTTTGTCTGATCATTCTCCTCTTCTGTTATCTATTAACGCTAATAGAAATTTTGGTAATGCTGCTTTTATATTCCAAAACATGTGGCTTTCTCATGTTGATTTTATAAATGTCATCAGTACCAATTGGAATGCTCCTATTTATCCGTATAATAACATTAAGTGCATGCTTAGATTATGGTTGAAATTAAGTATATTAAAGCAAGTTTTAAATTAGTGGAACAAAAATGTGTTCAAAAATATTTTTACTAATATTAAGGAAGCTGAAGTTAAGGTTCTTGAACTGGAGAATACCTATTTGGTTAATTCTTCAATTGAGAACCTTAAAATTCTTAATAGTGTGAAGGATTCTCTTGTTCAACTTCAGGGTCAGCAGGAAACTTTCTGGAGACAAAAGGCTAATGTTAAATTTACTGTTGAGGGGGATAGGAACACAAAGTTTTTTCACGCTATGGCCAATCGGAATAGGACTAAGAATCACATCAATAAAATTATTAATAATGATGGTACTACTATTAAGTTAGAGGAGTTAATTTACAAGTCTAGTGTGGAGTATTTTAAGGATATTTTCAATGACCATTTTAGCAATGTTCCTTTAATTAATCCTCAAGTCATCCCTCATATTATTAATGATAATGACAATAACTTTCTTTGTCAATCTCCATCTGAGATGGAAATTTACAATGTTGGCAATGATTTGAATGGCGATTCGATTGCAAGGCCGGATGGTTTTACTGCCAATTTTTTTCAAAAATGTTGGGATATTGTTAAAATGGATGTGATGGAAGTGGTCAATGATTTCTTTGAGGGTAACCCTTATCTTAAATTTTTAACTTCTATGAACATAGTGCTCATTCCTAAAATTGAAGGTGCTAATAAGTGGAATGAATTTAGACCTATTATCCTTTGCTCTTTCTTTAACAAACTCATTTCTAAGATTATTTCCAAAAGATTGGTGAATATTCTCCCTAGAATTATTTCTAGTAATCAAACGGGGATTGTTAAAGGTAGGAGTATATTCGATAATGTTCTTTTGGCCCAAGAACTTGCACATGATATTAATACCAAGGCTAAAGGTGGTAATATTATTTTGAAATTGGATATTTCAAAAGCTTATGCTAATCTTAACTGGAATTTCCTTTATAATGTGCTCTCTTTATTTGGTTTTAGTGACTGGTTCATTAAACTTATCAAGAATAGTATTGATAATTACTATTTCTCTGTGATCATTAATGGTAGAAATCATGATTTTTTCAAATCTTCTAAAGGTTTAAGACAAGGTGATAATATTTCTCCCGCTCTTTTCATTATTGCTATGGAGTACCTTTCAAGGGGTATTGAAGATTTATACTTAAGGTACCCTAAGCTTCTATTTCATACTATTAGAGGCATCTCGATTTCTCATCTTAGCTTTGCTGATGATTTCATTCTTTTTTCTAATGGTTCGATTAATAATATTAAAATTTTGAGCAATTTTCTTTTACAATTTCATGCTTCGAGTGGTTTGGCTATTAATAGGGATAAGAGCAGTTTTATTGTTGGTAAGTCTATTAATAGGGATAGAATTATTGCTATTCAAAGAATATGTGGTTTTCAGTCTAATTCTTTGCCCATTAAGTATTTGGGTACTCCTATCTTTAAAGGTAAAAAGAGAAGTCATCTCTTTTAAGATATTTTCCCTAGCTTTCATAAAAAGTTAACCCATTGGTCTTCTAATTTTTTGTCTTTTGGGATAGATTGATTCTTACTAAATCTGTGTTGAACTCTATTCCTATTTACTTACTTCATACCCTTCAACTGACTACTGCCATTTGTCTTAGAATTGAGAGAATGATAAATAAGTTCTTTTGGGGATCCAAGTTTAATAGTAATGGTATCCGTTGGGACTCTTGGAATAACATTTGTGGTTTTTATAACGAAGGTGGCTTAGGTTGTAAAAACTTATCCGACATGGTGCAAGCTTTCTCTCACAAACTTTGGTTTTCCTTTATAGCCAAGGTCAGTTTATGGGCTTGTTTTATGAATGCCAAATATTGTAAAGATTCTCATCCTTTACTTGGTGTTTATAAAGCTTCTGACTCTTTAACCTGGAAAAGGTTGTGTAAAATTAAATGGAAGGCCGATCAATTCATTCAATGGGGTATAGGCAAAGGGAATGTTTCTTTTGGCAAGATAATTGGTTGGGGCCTTATTCTATTGATAATTACTTAAACACCCAATCTATTGATAATGTCAAGGTATTTAATTTTATTTCTAATGGCTGCTGGAATGTGACTAAGCTTTTAGAGGTTATTCCTTCCAATCTTATTGACATTATTTTGTTGATTCCCATAGGTTTGCTTTGCAAGGATAAAATCCTTTTTACTCTGTCTTCTTCTGGTAAATTTCAAATGAAAAAGGTGTGGGATACTTACAGAATTAAGTATAATTATTCTTTTATTTATTCTGCTATCTAGCATAACAATATCCCTATTTCGTATACCATTTTAGCTTGGAGATGCCTTAAAGGTTTCATTCTTGTGGATGAATTAATTCAGAAAAAAGGCTTTAGTTTCCCCTCCAAATGTCAATGTTGCTATAACATTGAAAATGTTAATCATCTTTTTGTGAATGGGAAAATTGCTCATAAGGTTTGGTATCATTTTATTAACATGGCTAAACTCAATTCTGTGGTCAATTCTAATGGTTTACCTACTTTATTAAAAGGGTGGATGACTTCTTCCAAAGGTCACATTTTAAACTTAGTGCCTATTCCTATTTTGTGGTTCATTTGGAAAGCTAGAAATGAAGCTAAGCATAGTGATATTAAAATGGATGCGAATCAAATCATCTCTAATATCAACCATAAAATCCTGCATCTGTATTCTTGTAATCTTATTTCGGCTAAAAATTTTAGTAAGTGTCGGGATTTTGCTGTCTCACTTGTGATCCCTTTGGGTGAGGGGATTCTCATGGGTTTTGACAAGATTGTGACTTGGATTTAACCTAAATTTCCTTTTGTTAAATTAAATTCTGATGGGTCTGTTAAAAACTCTTGCGCTGGTACGGGATGTATTCTCCGTGACCATCAGGGTAAGGTATTAGCGGCTTCTGCTGGTCCTTTACAGCATTGTACTGTAATCACTGCTGAACTTATTGGTTTATCTTATGGTATTGACATTTGTATTAAATTAGGCTTTGTTAATATTTGGATTGAGGTGGATGCTCAACTTGTGGTTCATATTCTTAACAACCAAGTGTTGGGTAATCCTCAAAATTTCTATTTGATCAGGAAAATCAAGAAGTCCCTTTCTACTATCAATTATTCTATTTCTCATATTTATCATGAAGCTAATGCATGCACTGACTGGTTGGTCAATTTTGGCTGTCATCTTGATAGTTTTCAGGAATTGAACATCAGTAATCTGCATCCAATTTTGAAAGGTATGATTACCCTTGATAAATCTGCTTTACCCTATATTCGTCATGTTTGATTTTATTGTTTCTTCGTTGCAGTTGCTCCCCTTTTGGATCTTTTGTGGGATTGCAAGAATAACTTGCAGTTTACTATTTTTGGCTACTTCAGGATCTTGGATATGTGTTTACCTTTCATTGACCCTGCAGGTTATTTGTGCTTTTTTTACTGCGAATGGTGGGTTACAATTCTCAGGGTGGTTTTGTATCAGCAATGGTTGTTTGAGGTTTTGTGGGTTCTTTACTACTTTGATGTTTTGTTGTTGGGTTATGAAAGTTATGTCATGTGTTGATCTTGCTTTCAAGGACTTTGAGTACTGCTTAATTGAGGTTACTTCTGCTAGTTATTTTCCCTTTCAAGCTCTGGGCTTTCGATTGCTTCTTATGTTTTGGTCATTTGTGATTGTATTCTGGTTCTTAACACTTATTTAATTCACATGGCTTATTGGTGTGAGAGGCCGAGAGATAAGACCTGCTTTCTTCAATCCTGGAATATCTCGTATATGATTTACTTTATCTGGAATTTGCATAAGGTGAATTTGCTTCAGGTGGATTTGCATAAGGCCGGGATTTTGAGTTTTGTTAGTTTTGATAAGGAGGGTGATATTTCTCTGTTTATTTCTAATAATTGCAAAAGTTTATATTTGTTTTATTACTATCTTCAGCAGTATTTAATGCTTCTCTGCTCCTTTTGTAGTATCTTTTTTTGCATATTCAAGGGCTGGACGTGCTCGTTGTTCGTGGTTACGTCTCTGCACGATTTTTGGGTAATTGTGGTTTGAACCACTTTTTTTGCAGGAAGATCGGGCTCATTGATTTACTCTTGTTCTTCCTTTTTTGGGTGTTGTCGTCTTGCAGCCCTAGAATGTTATTAGGTATTTTTGTAGTTGTTAGAAATAGGAACCATCGGCTCGGAGGTTTTTTTTTCATTTTATTTTGTAGCTCTTGCGAGCATTAGAGAGCTGAAGGTTCCTATTAAGGACTTTGTAACAGTTTATTTTATATTAACGCAGACAACATATGTGCAGATTTGAACTATATATATATATATATTCATTTATTATATTTACATTTTATACTCTTTTTCACTTTCTATCTATAGGCACTATTATATTAACATATTATTTAATTTCATAAGAGTTATTGCATCTCTTCTTGTTGTTTTTTCTTTTTTCTTTTTCTTTTTTTGAAAAAAAAACCCATATAAGGTCTTGCATGTTAATTAAAAAAAAAGGGTTGCTAGTTCTTAAAAGGATCAAATACACAGTAATGCTCAAGGAGCTACATTCAAAAAGCAAAATAAAACTATGAGCCAATGATACCTACTAATTACAATAAAAAAGAAAAAAAAAGGAAGGCAAGGAGCCACCCCTTAAAATAAAGCCCAAGCTCATATCAAATGTGAAGCCCAGTCAAATTTAAACAACAATACCTGGAAGAAAGATAAAACACAAGGAAAAAAAATCCTTTTGCATACAAAACGCAATTTTGAACTGTGTTTTAATGAAAAATAGAAAAATAAAATGCATTCTCCAAAGGAATAATAGTAATTATATGGCATTTTGTTATATTCTTAAATGGATTGGAGAGAAAAGCTATGAATTTAATGGAATTACAATTAGAAGGCACATTAAGAGCATTCTCCAAAGTCGTTCAAACTCGAGCAATAGAACCATTCAAAAAAAATATGAATAATGGTTACATTATGTAAACAGCATTGACATTTAAACACAATAGGAATGCCCTTTTAAACATGAATGTTGTCCACATGAATGAAACCATTCAGAAGCCTCCAAGACAAAATAGAGATAGAAATAAGAGTGCTGGAGTTTCAAATTTTATCAAAAACTTTATTAGTTTATTAATTTATAGATTCTATCAAAATTCCAAATACTCTTGAAATTGAAATCATCGTTATTAGAATATTTAAAGAAAAGGAAATCTTGACCATTAGGGTTTAGAGGAATGCTCAAATCTTTCCCACAATGTTAGAGGGTAAAACATTAGAGAGCATATCCTCACCCCACCTCTCCTCATGAATGATCGAAGAGACCTTAGTATTAGAGATAGAGGGAGTGTTAAACACAGAATTGAAATAAACAAAACCAATCCAATTATCTTGCCAAAAAATTAGAAAATCTCTTTCCAAAATTTGAGAATATAGATAATTCCACATGCCACTTAATTTTGCACAATCTATTTCAAACGGATGATTTCCCCTTCTTGTATAAATAGAGGGAATGATGGGTATACTTGTAATACTTCATATTCATGTAATTAGGCCAAAAGGTGTTATTAGATTTGAATTTCTACCAAAGTTTGTAAGAGAAACCTTGAATCATATGATAAATGGATATACACTCTAAATCACTTTCCTTATAAGGAAAAGTACAAGAATTGCATTTGGTCAAATAGATTATTTTAGCAATATTAGAGGAACCCAAAAAAAATATTGATGATCTAATCTATTGAATAACTCCAAAGTAGGGTTGTCAGTTAGATTGAAATAGATAAATAGGCATGGATCATAACACATGTTTGATTAAAGTGCATAACAACTCAAAACCCAACACTTAGCTTAGGCTGGGGCACTTCTAGATAGTTTTTAGAATCTCAAAGTGTCTCATACCCCTCCTATGTTGACTCCAAAATTAAGTGTTCAAAACTTGATCTAATCCCTATTAAAACTCCAAAACCACATCCTTTGATATCACTCTTAGAAAATCTCTAAATATAATTTATGTTGTTATGTTAATCGAGAATATTTGTAGGAAATTCAACCTCCCTACAATATAATTAACTACAAGGACTTGCGCTCATAAGAGATTTAGGACTCACACATCAACTTTTCAAAAAAAAAATAAAAATAAAAACTCAATTTGTCTCCTTTGGGAAAATCAAAGTCAAAGATGATTATTATTGTCATGTTTGGATGATCAATGATATGTGATATATGATATCTTCTTCCCTCTGGGAGATATATCATTTATCATAGTGTTTTTTAATATGAAAGTAATTAAGCTTTTCATCCTAGTCATGATAACCAAATACAGGTATAACTTAATTTTAATCATTCGAGGCCATATGTAGTTCTCCCTCAAATTTGACATTTATAATTGGGATAAAAAAATTTAGTTTCATTATTTGAACTCATTATAGAATTATATCTTCGTCTCCCTATGTGATATATCATTAGTGGTAATATGTTTAATTTTGAGACTAAAATTCTGACTTAAATTTTTCAAAGAAAATTAAAATTTTCAAAAAAACCTTTTTCAACCCCGAACAAAGAACTTTGAAATATTATTTTTAACTGTGGGCTCTTTGACCAGAATTGGTGGGTTTATATATATTATACCTAGTTTAATCAATAAACTGAGAATCCAATTCACATTAAGCTTGATAGAGCTTTCGTCAATTCTTCTTGGCTGGATTTATTTTTTAAAGCATATTACAAAGTGGATCCTCCCCATTGTTCTGATCATAGTCCGCTTATTATACTCCCTTCTTCTGCTAACTGTAAACCATCTAGGTTTCTTTTTAAAAAATTTTGGACTAATTTGGTCGGATACAAAGAAGCATTTATTTACGCTTTTTGCTTGCATTCTTCTGGTAGTCTTATTTCCTCACTTTACTCAAGCCTTTAGAACCTCAAGAACATCCTCAAGAAAAAAATGGAACTCTGCCAATTGCATTTGGGCTTCAATTGAAGACCTAAAAACCTAACAACTCCTTTTCCTCTCTACGGTTTAGAATAATCCTTTAAATTATTCTCTTAACTCCTATTTGAATAGAATTAATGATGATCTTTCAAAACTACATACCTAATGGGTCTCTTGGATGCTCCAATGTGCTAAAGTTAATTAGATTACTCATGGTGAGGAATAGCTTGGATTTCATTACTCCAAAATCAGATCAAGGAAAATTTTAAATAGATTAAAATAGATTTACATTCCTAATAGCCTTGTCTCCACTCATCCTGACATTACTAATTTTTCATTCATTATTTTAGCAATTTTTTTATTAGTTTGTGCCTACTCCTATGCAATTGAACATTCCTTCTGGGAAGACAGTTAATCAAGAGTTGGCTAAATATTTAGTCATTCCTTTTACCAATGAGGACATTAAAAAAGGTGGTCTTCTCTTCACCTTCTTCTTCATCTCTCAGGACGGATGGTTTTATTGTTGAATTTTATAAACTTTCTTGGGATATTGTGGGACTCAAAGTCTGCAATGTTGTTAAGAATTTCTTCATTACAGGCCATATTTTTTGAAGTGTTAAGGACATAGCCATTACTTTAATTCCAAAATCCATTTTTCTATAAGGCTAATTTTACTTTGCAATGTGTTTTACAAGATTATTAAAGCTTCTTACAAATAGATTAAACAAGGTCCTTTCTACTATCATTCAAGAGAGTCAATCTAGCTTCATCCACAAGAGATATGCTTTGGACAACATCTTACTAGCATCTGAGATTTTAAAAGAATTCAAGCATAAAAAAAATTATCTATGCAAAATTAGACATTCTTAAAGCATTTGACTCTATTTCCTGGGATTTTATTATTCATCACATGAGCCAAAAGTTTTTCCAGAGATATTTTTGAGGTGGATTAAAGGATGCATTAATGGTGTTTATTTATCCATTTGTCTTAACAATTCTCTACAAGATTTCTTCAAATCCAATTTTCGAAATAGACAAGGATGTCCACTTTCTCCTCTACTTTTTTGCATAGTCATGGATGCGTTCTCTTGTAGTCTACTGGATCCGCATTATTAACCTTTTAGATGCATTTACTTAAATTATCTTGAATTTAATCAAATGTTTTATGGAGATTGTAACAGCATATATTTTGACTTTATTAATTTTTTTGTCGAGTCATTATAGCTTCAAATTATAATCCATCTTCGTCATAGTATTTTTATCGTAGTATTTTACTTGCACAAATTTTTTTGTAATTTTTGGACATCGGTTAAAATTCTTAAGAAATTAGAACATGTCAAGACAAGTGAGGATTTCAGGACCGTTATGTGTCCAATTTATAAACCGATTTCATCAATATTTTTTAAATGAAATAATTTATTTTATGAATATATTTTATAATTTTTGAAGTTCTAAATGATTTATTTGAATTGTATATTAAAAGAATTTGATTAAGTAAATAATATATTATAATATTATTATATATTTATTACTAAATATCTAAATCCATTATAAGAATTTATTAAATCCATTTGTTTCTTCCTAATAAATCGGTTAATAGAGAAATAAAAAGATAAAATAATAGAGAAAAAGTAAGAGAGAGAAAAAGAAAATATAGAATTGGAGGCCAATGAGTGATTTTCGTAAGTCGGGCTAGTTGCGATAATTGTTCGTCTCACTCTAAAGAACATTTACCCTATTTTTTATTTCAAAGAATTTGTGATTTTGATATTTTTATGATCAAAATTATTTTTTCATTATAAAAAAATATGAATAATTTTGAATTGGTAAAACTTTCACTATGAGACTTTTTATATATATGTTATAGATATTGAGATTATGAATATTTTTTAGTATTTATTTGAGATTTTTCATATGGTGATTTTGAAAATACAGTCATTTTTGTCTACGAATAAATTTATTTTGACCTCTAAAAGTAGTGGTGTATTATAATAAATGGCTTAAAATATCATTTTATATAATCCCTGATAATTTGGTAATTTTTTAAAAATGTACATTTTTGCATAATAGAATTCTTTGTTTTTTACTGTTATGATATTCTATCATCTTCTTAAGTAAGCTCAATTATGTATTATTTATTATAATATATTGAAAATAGATGTGAGTATGTGCTTAAGTTAGATAGTCGCTATTAGTGTTATAATATTATGATAATAATATGTGTTTGAAACAAATAAGTAAAGATTATTTGACCCAATGGTTGGAGATTGATTGACATGTATATTATGATGGGTTGACGGGCTTTCTTTTAAATACTGTGATTTGGTGTTATCCTCTACTGATTCACGTAATATTAATTGATAGTTATAAGGAGATTATTACTTCGCCGACAGGCAAAGAGTGACGAGTCTATTTTCTAACCCAACGGTTTACTAATACTGAAACTAACACTAAAAAACCCCATAATAGTCAAAATTACTTACTTATTTAGTGTGACTATTAAAATTTATATTTTTAGTCATTATTCTTATTTTTGTATATATTTATTATTACTATACATATTTATTATTATTATATTATTATAATGAAAGGGAAATGAAAAGCACAATCAGCATGTCCCACCTACTAGAACAAGTATCCTGCACAAAACGAGCGCGGAGCTCCAAAAACCTGCAAAAGAGGCCTGCAAAGATACTAGGAAAGGATTGAAGCAAACAAGGAAAGCTAATAAACAAAATTAAACAAGGATAGGAAAGCCAACTCCCCGGAAAACCAATGTCCCAAGAGAAGAACAGCATCAAAAAACGCAGCTCCGAACAAACACAGCCGGACCACAAACACCAGCACCACAGCAGTTGAAACAACCACCAGAAACTAACCAAATGCCAGCCGGGGAGACCCCAGCTAAAAGGTTTAGGAAAGGAACAACCTCCAACCAGCCACCAGAACCCAAATAAAAGAGACCAGGAAGCAAACACTAACCAGCAACCACAACCCAAAAAACCCAACACACCCCACCCAGGAACAACCAGAACCATCAAAACACCAAAAACCACAACCAGAAGAGCAACACACCCAAAACAGAGCACCAACCCAGAGAACAAGAACTTACCGCTCAACAACGTAAGGCACACCACTCCTATCCAAATTAATCAAACCTTTAATCTGAACAATTGATTATTATAAGATAACTCAGTAATATCATGGAACATACCGCCAAACAACGATAACCTCCTAGCAGCATAATTGACAATAGGGCAAACATTACTAAAATGGCAATTCATAGAATCCAGGAAAAACTGAATGTTCCTACATATATAGAAGTGAGAGTAACCATACGTACCACCGTCCCCCTCAATTAAGGCTTTAATGTCCTCATTAAAGTTCCCCTCAATCACAATATTCTGAATATATAAACCAGCACATATATTAAGCCCTTGGCAGACAGCCAACAACATAGCAGTCCGCTTGTCAGCAGTCACAGATTTACCAGCAAAACCCAAAACAAAATCCCTATCACAGTTTTTAATCAAGCCACCAATACACCAACTATTCTCAATCAGAGAAATATAGAAGTTCAGTTTAAAATAGTTAAGAGGAGGTTTCAACCAAATAACAGAGTTCATCCCATGACAAGTAACAGAAGAATCATAATGAATCCCAAAAGCCTCCAAAGTAAACACCACCTTGTAAAAACTTTTAAAAGAAATAAGCTTAGCAGCAAAAAGAGAATTAACTTTATCCTTAATTCTAGCAATAATGCATTGGTGGTTCATCACGTTACCATTAAAACGGGAATCATTTCTAGCCAACCACAGAAACCAAAAAATCAGAAGAGGGACAACATTTCTAATATGACCTTTAATACCCACCATCCAACCCTCCATCAAATGCTGAACCGAACAATTCGGATCCCAGCAATTAACCCGGAAAATATCCTCAAAGTAATTCCATACCTTGGTAGCAATAGAGGAAGACACAAAAACATGCTGTAAACTTTCCACGTTGGAACAACATTGACATTTCGAAGTAATAAACAAACCTCTACTCCTAAGAATCTCATCAGTAGGAATAAACTTCTTCATGATTCTCCAATTAAAAATAGAGACCGTAGTAGGAATGCTCTTATGCCACATCATTTTAAACGGTTTAATAAGATCTTTTTTATTTCTAAAAACATGTCACGCCTCTTTAGTCCAGAAGCTACCATCTTTAGTAAAAGTACAGAGTAAAACATCTTTAGCCGCACAGTTAAGAGGAAGATTAGAAATCAAATTGCATATAGAAAGAGGGAGAACAGAAGTTAACTTCTCCATGTCCGAACTATTATCAGCAAAAAAGAAATTAACCTTAACCATACTCATAGAAACAGTATTCAAAAGAGAATCAATGGATAAACCATTAATCCACCAATCTTGCGAAAAATAAATAATACCTTCCCCAAGGCCCCAAGCTAAACAGGGTTCAACTTTCCATTTAATCTGAACCATACGTTGCCAAACTTTAGAATGCCCTTTAGAAGAAATGCAAAGGGACGGGTGAAGAACCCCACAATACTTCTCCTGCATAAACTTAGCCCACAAATTAGCATTAGGTCTAAAGTTATACCACAGTTTAAAAGAAAAAGCAAGAGCCATATCAGTCATAGATTTACAACCAAGATCCCCTTCCGGTTTATTCCCACAACACTTATCCCACGAAGACCAATGAATTTTAGAATTGGTAGAAGATCCCCTCCAAAAAAATTTGTTGAGAATCCTATCAATCCTCAAACACACCATCTTAGGAGGAAAAAGAGCTTGAAAAGAATACACAGGAAACGAAGCAAAGACACTTTTAATAAGAACCAGCCTACCACCAAAACTCAAAAATTAGATCCCAAGAAGACAAACGATTATGCACTTTGGAAATTAATTCATCTAAAAGAAAAGTTTTCTTTCTACCTTTGAACAACGGAATACCTAAATACTTTAAAGGCAGGATAACTTGAGAGAAACCCAAGAGGTTCTTAATATCCATCACTCTATTATGATTCACGTTCTTAGAAATCACAAACTCACTTTTGGCTTTATTAAATATAAGACCACTCGCCGCTTCAAATTGCTCAAAAAATCTCAACACTTTAGAAACCTTATTTTTAGAAGCATTCATGAAAATAATGAAATCGTCAGCAAAACATAAATGAGAGATATTGATACCACCCAAAGTTCTAAAAAACATACTATGAGACTTACAGAACAAATCAGATAACCCCCTAGACAGATAATCCACAGCAAGAATAAAAATAGCCGGAGAAATAGGATCCCCTTGCCGCAGACCATGGGAGGATTTAAAAAACCCATGACACTTGCCATTCAAAATAATGGAGAAGAAGGGACTTTCAATACAAAGACTAATAAGGGAGATAAACTTAACATCAAAGCCAAAAAATTCCAACATTTTATAAATAAAACACCAATTAATGTTATCATACGCTTTAGCAATATCAAGTTTCAAAATCATATTTCTCCCTCTAGTCTTAATATCCAAGTCTTGACAAAATTCTTGCGCGATCAAAATATTGTCCACAATCGCTCGACCTTTAACAAATCCCATTTGATTGGGAGAAATAAGTTTGGGAAGAAGGACAGAGAGACGGTTAACCAAAATCTTAGAAATTAATTTGTAAAAAACCGTACATAAACTAATGGGCCTAAAGTCATTCCAAGTATTAACATTATTACTTTTAGGAATCAAAACAATATAGGTAGAAGTGAAAAACTTGGGAAATAGATTCCCATTAAAAAAATCCAGAACAGCATCATAAACATCATCAGAAATAACCTGCCATAAGTGTTGAAAAAACTTAACCGTAAAACCATCCGGCCCAGCCACAGAATCAGCATTCATTTCAAATAAAGTATGTTTCACCTCCTCCAAAGGAGGAGCACAACAAAGACTACCATTCTCCTCTTGACTCACAATACAAGGAATAAAAGAATGATCAACAATAGGGGTAGAACAAAAATTTTTATTGAGATGATTATGAAAAAAGTTAACAGCAGTTAGCAATCTCATCCCCATTATCAGTAAAAGTACCATCACCACGATCAATTTTATAAATATCATAAATAGCACGCTTCTTGTTAACCAAAGCATGAAAATAACTAGTGTTATTATCCCCTTCCGCCAGGAATTTAATAGCAGCCTTCTGCTTCCAATAAGTCTCTTCCTGACATTGAAGGTTAGTGAGGACCAATTTGGCCTCCTTAAGAACCGCAAAATTAACATACGTGGGGTCATTCTGGCAATAGGCCTCGAGAACATTAATTTTCTCCTCCGCCTCCTTAATATTAGAAAAAATATTTTTAAACACATTCTTGTTCCACCAATTCAAAACCACCTTGAGCCTTTTAAGCTTAGCCCAAAGACGACGCATGCCATAAATAGAATCATCCGGGAACACAGGCGCAGACCAGTTATTTTGAATAACATTAATAAACGAATCATGAGCTAACCACATATTCTGGAATCTAAAATGAGAATTAGAGCTAGCAGAATTAAGATTGACATTAATAAGCAAAGGCGAATGGTCAAATAGAGTACGACTTAAATGCACAACCTTAGTAGCATTGAAAACATTAACCCAATCGTTATTGAACAGAACTCTGTCTAACCGTTGAGATTGCCCCGCCCGGTTCCAAGTAAAATTATTACTAGAAAAACCTATATCAATAAGATTACAATTCATGATCATATCATTAAAATCTTCCATAAAACGAAAATTAGGATGCAAACCCCCAACACGCTCAGAGGGGTTAACAATAGTATTAAAATCCCCTCCAACTAACCAAGGTAAAGTACAGATACTGTGAAAATTAACAAGTTGATCCCACAAATTTTTTCTCAAAGAACAAGAAGTAGCAGCATAAACAAAAGAAGCAACACATTGAAAATTGGAAGATTCAATATTACAATGAATCACTTGGGAGAAGTCCCCAATAAAATCAATCCTCACAAATTCTTTCCAGAAAACTCAGATTTTATTAGAAACATTAGCAAAAGCATGCTTAAAGCCCAAAGTATTAGCGGTATTAAACAGTTTATCCATAGAAATAAGAGGTTCAAGCAGGACTAGCACTGAAATATTATGAATACGACAAAGATTTTTAACCCTAAGCTTGGAGGAAGGACACCCAATCCCCCGCACATTCCAGATGATCGTATTAAACATAGGAAAACTAAATTAATGAGCAGTATGTGAGCGTGTAGCCCTAGGAGGTTGCAAAATAATGTTTCTAGGTTTTCTACCTCTCTTACCCCTACCTTTGGAAAAACTCATATCATTATCCTCTCAAGCATAGCATTTAGCATTAATTTCAATTTTCGTATCCGTAAAAGCATCACAGTTATAATGATCAGTTGAAAGAAAATCCTTGTTCATCTCACCAGAAGAAGGATCCAAACTAGACTGCTCTCCTTGAAAAAAGAGAACCCCATCTTCCACCGTGGATGTATTACGGAGTTTTTGACCTGTAATAGGCAAGTTGTCATGAGAAAGAACATTAATATTATGAGGAACCTCACCAATATCCGTAGTATTACAAGCCACATTGTTAATAGCGTCGGTATTGCAAGTCTCCAAAGCCTTTGAAGAAACAGCTTCCCTCTCATCAAGTACAACAACCAAATCATTAGAACTATTCACAATTTCGGCATTCACCCATTTTTCTTGATCTAAGATAATATTAGCATCATGTAGGGCCATATTGGAATGAGTATGAGCCACTAAATCTTGAACAACTTTATCATTAAAAACAAAATTAGGAATATTAGAAACCGGATTGGAAGCATTAGATAAAGCAGAAATAAAATTAACATTGACATCCACTTCATTACCACTGTTAGCAGCACCCAAATCCTGGGCAGCATTTTCCAAATTGTTCTCAACCGAAGGACAGGGAGCAACAGGAACCGTATTAGCCATTTTACCATTTTCATTCTGCCCACTTTTCTCCTTACGCAAATTAGGATGTAAACGAAAACACTCCTTAATCGCATGCCCATGCATCTTGCAATGCGAACAAAATACAGGTAAATTCTCAATTTCCACCTTTTGAAAGTACCCATTCATTTCAGAACCTAACCAAATTTCTTGCGGATGTTTTTTCGTAACATCCAATTCAACAAGTACTCTAGCCATAGAAGGTCGCGATAGAGAAGCCGTGGCTTGGTCTGTCTGAAGCGGTCTACCAAAAACAGAAGCAAGACCAAAGAGAATGTGCGAGTTAAATAAATGCAAACGAAGGTTCGGAAAGGCTATCCACACCAGGGCAATGGGAGACTCCTCCCTCACATCAAAATCCGGTGACCACTTAAGCAACCTCATTTGACATCCCTGAATGTAGTAAGAACGGCGAGAGAAAATACGGCTATAGTCCAAATCATTAGATAATTGAATAGCTATGTGTTTAGAATCTAACAAACCAACATTAAAGGATCCCGAAAGTTTCAAACCAAAAAAGAATTTGCGGATGACATCTAGGTTAGGCCTTCGTAACATGAGCTTACCAACCAGCGTAAAACAGAAAGGAGCAGCCAGCTGTTGAACAGCCGCTTCCTCAAAAAGCAAAGCAGGACAACCTTTAAAAGATGAGTGAACAAAATGAACTTTTGAAGAAGAAGAAGATCCAGCCGAAACCACATCTTTAAACGATCTAGTTTTACCAGTAAGGACAGGAGGAACAACCGGGTTTGACGACGTCGGAGACGTCATCGCCCCCCCCACCAAGGAAGCGGGAAAAAAACAAACCAAGACACCAAAAGGGCGAAACCCAAAAAAACAGGGGAAAAGAACCAGATGAAGGCCTGAGGAAAACAAACTAGAGAAAAGAACGAAGTTGCCAGCGAAAGGAAGAAGCACCGAAGCCAAGAGAAGCGATCGGAAGAAGATCGGAACGCTTCAAAAAGCACAGCAACGGAATCGCCTCAAAATCATTAGACGAGACGGCTAGGGTATTGACACTGGCTCATAATGTTCCTACCACTTGATTATTACTATTATTGATATAAATACTTATGCTATTTAATATTTTTGATTCACTGTATAATAAGCATGTGACATATTGAACATATAAAACACTAATTTGATATTGATATAGAATAATTGGATAGCATGCATATTTTTATATGATTTTACTACTTTGATTGGATTTTAATAGTCTTTATTGATATTTTGATTTGATATTTTATCAAATTTTTTACTGATTGGTATTACAAATATGACAATTACTTTATAGATTTAGCACTCGTACTAATTTACTGCTTTACTAGCTTCCATAGTGTAGTATTTTAATGTTTATAGGTTTTATTACTACTACATGTAAATTTTATTATTTTTATACTGACTTGATGATCATATGAATATTAATATTATGATTTGATTATTGACTAGCATATTGCTCCTTTATTGTGCTTTGGATTTAATTATTGATTTTGGTGACCTACTGGGCTTTTTATGCTCATTATATTTCATTATATGATTTCAGGTTCGAGTAGTGGAGCAGCAGTATGAGATTGGTCAGGTTATTTAGGTTCTTTTTTTTTTCTCTTGTACTCATGGTATGATTATATAGATTCTGAGTAGTATATATAATTTTAAGGAATTAATATAGATGTGTACATTAATATTTTAAATTATAGAATTTATTTTATTGTTTATTATTAATAGTTGATATTAAATAGCTCTGATTATTATTTATTTAAAGAGTAAATGAATAATATTTTTAATTTAAATTCTGGGGCATCAGAATTGGAATCAAAGCATAATTGTTGGAAGAATTAAATTATTACCATAGTTGTAGGATATGATTGAGAGTTGGATAGAATGGATAGTTTAAGGTACTTTAGTTTGCATAAATAATTAAATGGTATACGATAAAATGAAATGCATCACTGTATAATTTTTGATAAGTTTTGAGTGGATTTTGATTAAATTTGAGTTTTGATTGTACGGATTTGATTTATCTTGATTTTATGCTCGAATCCTTAAGGAAAATATCGCGGACGACATATTCTTAAGGTGGACAGACTGTAATAGCTTGTATTTTGACTTCGTTAATTTTTTTTGGAGCATTATGACTCCAAATTATAATCTTTCTTCAGCATAGTATTTTACTTACACAAATTGTTTTCATAATTTTTGAAAACTAGTGGAAATTCTTAAGAAATTTATCCCTCTCGATACAAGTGAAAATTTCGAGACCATTAGATGTCTGATTTGCAGACTAATTTTATCAATATTTTTTAAATAAAATGACTTATTTCCTAAATATTTTTCTATAATTTTTAAGTTTAAAATGATTTATTTAAATTTTATACTAAAAGAAATTGATTAAATAAATAATATAGTTTAATAATATTATTTATTCCCAAATATCTAAATCAAATATAAGAATTTATTAAATCCCTATCTTTCTTCCTAAGAAATCAATTAACAGAGAAATGAGAAGATGAAATAAGAGAGAAAAAGTAAGAGATAGAGAGAGAAAGAGAGAGAAAAAGAAAAATGAATTTGGAGGCCGCGGAGAAATTTTTGTTAGTCGGGCCAGTTACGATAATTGCTCGTTGTTGACCTCATTAGTAACTCAGATTTAATTTTTCAAAATTAAAATTGATATCTTTTAAAACTTCAATTAATTATCTTTGGGAAATTCAATATTCCCAAAAATAATTAAATATTTTCAAAACTATATATACTTAAATGATATATTTTTTTTAATCAAAACACTCGTCTCACTATAAAGAACCTTAATCCTATTTCTGATTTCAAAGATTTTATAATTTTGATATTTTTTTGATCAAAATTATTTTTCCGTAACAAAAATATGTGAAAGATTTTGTATTGATAAAATTTTCACCGTTTAACTTTTTATATATTATAGATATTAAGATTATAAATATTTTGAGTATTACTTTGAGACTTTTTACCATGTGATTTTGAAAATACAATCATTTCTGTCTACCTAAAAAGTTATTTTTATCTCTAAAAATAGTGGTGTAGTACAATAAAATTCTTAAAATAACATTTTACATAATCTCTAATAATTTGATAGTTTTTTAAAAATATTTTTTTTTTTACTAAAAGGGTTTTTTTGTTGTCTACCATTATGACATTTTGGCATCTTTTTTTTTTTTTTTTTTTTGCATCTTCTTAAATAAGCCCAATTATGTATTATTTGTTGTAATGTATTAAAAAAGGATGTAGATATGTGCTTGAGTAATAGCTGGTTGTTAGTACTATTATAATATTGTGATAATAATATGTGTGTATAAAATAAACAAGTAAAGACTGATTGACCAATTGGTTGGAGACTAATTAACTTGTACAGATGATGGGCCGATGGGCTTTTCTTTAAATACTATGATTTTGTATTAAAATTTAGTGATTCACGTGAAATTTATTGGGAGTTATAAGAAAATTATTATTATAGCGACGGGTAAAGAGCGATGAATTTGTTTATTGAGCCAATGGTTTACTTGTACTTATACTAATATTAATAAATATCATGATAGTCAAGACTTCATACTTGTTTAGTGTGACTACTGAAATACATATTTTTAGGCATTATTCTTATTATTATATGAATTTATTATTATTGCATAAATTTACTGCTATTACAATACTCTAGTACTACTCCTACCACTATATTGTTACTATTAATGATATAGATACTAATACTATTTAATATTACAAATTCACTGTATAATAAGCATATGACATACTAAACATATAAAATATTGATTTGATATTGATATAGAATAATTGAATAATATATGTACATTCCTATATGATTTTACTATATTGATTTTATTTCAATTGTCTTTATGGATATTTTGATTTGATACTTTATCTGATTTCTTTATTTATTTGTATTACGGATACGACAACGGTTTTATAGATTTGACACTCGTACTAGTTACTACTTTACTAGCTTCCGTATTATAGTATTTTAATATTTATAAATTCTATTACTACTGCATGTTATTTTTACTGTTTCTGTACTGATTTGTGATCATATAAATATAAATGTTAAGATTTGACTGTTGACAAACATATTGCTTCTTTACTATACTTTGAATTTAGTTGTAGGTTTTGGTGACCTGCTGAGCATTTTAAGCTCATTATATTTGGTTAAATAATTTTAGGGAAGGGCGGGGGAGCAGGAGTGTGAGGCTGGTCAAGTTTTTTAGGTTCAATTTTTTTTTTCTTTTATACTCAAAACAGAATAGTTATGATATGATTATATAGATCCTGAGTAATATATAATTTTCTTAGAATGAATATAGATGTGTACATATCAGAGCATAAAAAGCAACAACCGTAACTAATCTTGTATAGCTTGATATACTTTTTCTAACGAGACAATTCGATTTTAGAATTCAATTTTAAGTCCCAAAGAAAACCAATGTTTTTAAAATATGTTTTTCAAAATTCCACCAACATACTTATGAACTTTCTATATATACTCGTGACATGTACAGGACATGATAACATAATAATCATTTACTTCAATATGTCTTGTATCTCTCCTTTCTTGTTCCTGTTCGGTTGTACTCGCAAGAGCCAAGCAGCTCTACATGGTATCAGACGACTAGGAGACGATCACGGGAGATTCATGGCGTCCTCCACCACATCTCCGACCACTCTGCAAACGTATTCCTCCACTTATGTAATACATGTTCTTTCCTCCTCTCTCAAATTTGTTCTCTCTAATCTCAAGAACATTGTCCAAAATCCCCTTTCACTGGACAACTACCCTCTATGGCATTCCCAAGTTCTTAAGATATACAGAGCTAACGGGTTCGAATCTCAAACCATCACTCCCGAACCTGTTCTCATCCAAAACAGTGGCTCCTTCGCTCCAAATCCGGCATACACGCAATGGCTCTTAACAGATCAAAATCTTGCGGCTGCCATTTGCTCTACCATATCTGCCTCAATCCTCCCCTATATTCTTGATCTGGACTCCACCACTTCCATTTGGAATGCATTACAAATCCGCTTCCAATCCACAAATAGGTCCAAGGTCATTCAACTAAAGAATGAATTACACCACATTTCTCTTAAAAATTCTACAATGCTTCAATATCTCAATGAAATCAAGAAACTCGTTGATCAAATTGTCGTGGCTGGATCTCAGCTAAACTAGGAAGATATCATTCTTCATATTTTAAACGGCTTACCACAGCCCTATCAGTCATTCAAGACGGCTATACGGACAATGACGCAACTGCTAAGCCTTTTTTAGGTCTACTCGCTACTTATAAGCCAAGAAATTCGCATAGCCTCCGATACAGCACGATTCGACACTTCAAATCAAACTAATACGGCTATGTTCTCATACCGTGGCCGTGGAAGAAGAAGCAGAGGTCGCTCCTCAAGTTCAAGAACCGTATCCAGAGATACCCCATCTTCGGTTCCCAGTGTGTGCCAAATTTGTTTGAAATGAGGTCACACAACGCCTGAATGCTGGCACAGGATGAACCCGCAGTACGTTCAGTCTCCAGCCAAGCAATACTCAAAATCTCTTGCGGCTAATTCAAATCAATCTTACACAGATTGGTTTCTTGATTCGGGGGCTTCTTCACACATGACGAGATCTCTTGACAACCTTTCCATCTCAACTCCATATCAAGGTTTGGACGGCATAACCATAAGTGATGGGAGTTCGGTCAGCATAGCCAACTCTGGAAAAGGCTTTCTACCGACTCCTTCTCGTAAGCTCAACCTATCTCACATCCTACACACACCTGCACTTCAATATAAATTGTTATATATCTCTCAAATTACTAAAGACAATAATCTTGCTGTCATATTTGATCCCTCTGGCTTTGTGTTTAAGGACCGAATCATCAAGTTCTGCTTAAAGGTCCGTGCAAGAACGGCTTGTATCCTCTCTGCATGCCGATGGCTTCATCTCAACATCATGCGTTCCACAGCTATACCAAGCCGGACACTCCGTGGCACGATCGTTTGGGTTAGCTCAGACACTCATGTATAAAGCTTTGATCCCTTACAGTTACTGGCCGGACGTGGTCATGACATCAGTTTATTTGATTAATCACATGCCAAGTTCGGTCACGAACAAAACCTCACCGTATGAACTGCTGAATCATTCCAAACCAGATTACAAACTGCTGTGGATGTTTGGTTGCACTTGTTTTCTGCTTCTACTGAACTCTCAACGCCAAATACTCCAACCCAAAACGGTAAAATATGTGTTCTTGGGCTACTCCGACATGTATAAGGGGAATAAATGCTTAAATCTTAACAACAATAAAATCATGTTTTCTCGTCATGTAACATTTGATGAAACAGAATTCTAGTTTGCCAACCTCACAAGCTCTCCTTCCTCCAAGCCAGATCAGATTTCTCCCTTATTTCTAACTCCAATTTCGGCATCCAAACCCGTCACTCAACCTGCTGCGAAACTTTAGGTGATTCATCCAACTTCATAGTACAGGGAGTAGCAACTCAACTTCCGGGCGCTGCTCAAATCCCGGTTCCTGCCTCTCCTCTACTCACACCACTCAGCAACCTCAACAGCCAAGCCAACCAGGGTCTCATCAGATGCTCACCCAAAACAAAACGGGCAATTTGAAACCAATAAATATATTAAACCTCTTACAACATACGTCTAACAATGATATAACCTCTGCTCCCTCAGGTTACACTGAAGCATCAAGAATACCCGAATGGCGTCTAGCAATGGCTGAAGAATTCTGGGCATTACAAAAGCAAGGCACCTGGGATTTAGTACCAAAGCCCCGGGACTCATCTGTCTTAGGGTGTAAATGGACATGTCGTACGAAAATACACTCGAACGGTTCCATTGCCAAATATAAAGCGTCTCTCATAGCTCAGGGAAATAATCAGGAATACGGACTCGACTACACTGAAACATTTAGCCCGGTAGCTAAATTACCAACTATCTGTATCATGCTCACGGTAGGACTCCACAACAAATGGCCAGTTCACCAACTCGACGTGGCCAATGCCTTTCTTCACGGATCCCTCTCAGAGACCGTTTATATGAGGCAACCAAAAGGTTTTGAAGACACGAACAATCCACACCACGTATGTCAACTCCGCAAAGCAATCTACGGGCTTAAACAAGCGCCTCGGCAATGGTATAACATGTTCACATCGTTCTTGGTTTCTCTTGGTTTCACTCATAGAAAATCCGATCCCTCACTCTTGATTTTTAAAACAAACAATATACATTTATTTTTACTATTTATGTTGACGATATCTTACTAACGGGCAATAACCAAGATGCCATTAAAAAGATCCTTCATCAGCTTCATACCAATTTCACCATAAAGGAGCTTGGCCACGTCAACTCGTTTCTGGAAATTGATATTAACAAACAACAAAATCAGTACTTCCTGTCACAAAAGCTTTACGCAAGCTCAATTCTACAAACGGCTCAACTAGCTCGGTGCAATTCTCTGTCCAATCCCACCTGCACCAAGCCACCTAAAGAGATCCCGTCGAATCCGTTGCTTCCTGATCCCACAACATATTGGAAGATCACCGGCTCATTGCAATATCTGACTCTAATGCGATCAGACATCTCCTACAGCGTCAATCTTCTATCCCAACACATGCATCAACCTCAGCCTTATCACGCGTTTCTTCTCAAACGTCTCCTCCGATATCTCAAAGGTACGCTCAACTTTGGCATTCCTATTCTAAAATCTAATCTATGTATTTCATCCTATTCGGATGCAGATTGGTCCGGAGATCTAATTTCAAGAAAATCAACATCAAGATACTGCTCGTACCTTGGATGAACGCTCATTTCTTGGACGGTCAAGAAGAAGACAATTGTGGCTCGCTCCTCTACAAAGTCTGAATACCGAGCACTAGCGACACTTACAGCAGATGTAATCTGGATCAGGAGACTAATCACTGATTTCGAAATTCCGCAAACTACACCGACGGACATTTATTGCGACAATACCTCGGACATAGCTCTAGCAAACAATCCAGTGTTCCATGCTCATACAAAACACATCAAGATCGATCACCGGTTCGTTAGGGATCACATCCAATATGATAATATTAGACTTCTCACGATCAGTACTACAGACCAGATCGCCGACATTCTTACAAAATCTCTGTCAACACCGCGGTTTCAACAGCTCTGACTCAAACTGAATGTTCTTCAAGACCCTTCAATTTGCGAGGGGTTATTAGAGCATAAAAGCAACAACCGTAACTAATCTTGTATAGCTAGTTTGTAGCCTTGTATACATCCATGTACTTATGAACTTTCTATATATACCCATACCATGTACAGGACATGATAACATAATAATCATTTACTTCAATCTGTCTTGTATCTCTCCTTTCTTGTTTCTGTTCGGCTATACTCACAAAAGCAAATAAGCTCTACAGTACATTGATGTTTTAAATTATAAAATATATTTTATTATTTATTACTGATAGATGATATTAGATGGCTCTTATTTAGATGATGTCCTAGTATTTGATAATTGTAGTACTAATAATATTAAAAACCTTAAAAGAACTCTTGAGAACTTTGTCGTTGCTTCTGCACTCCACATTAATCCACATAAGAGCTATATTATTTTTTCGTCTTGGATGAATAATCAAAGGTAGGTTTGTTCTATTCTTGGATTCTCCAACATTGTCTCCTCACTCACTTATCTCGGGATACATATATCTCCAAGAAAATTGAATTCCAATATTTTTCAAACTCTATTGAATAAGCTTTCTTATCTTCTTGATGGGTGGAAATTTAAGTTTTTGTCATTTGCTAGAAGAATTCATTTTCTTAAATTCACTGTTATGAATACTTTGGCTTATTGGATTAGAGGTTCCATTTTACCCAAAAGTACTTGCAAAATTATTGAGAAAATGTGCAGTAGATTCTTGTGTCAAGGGAATATTAGAGACAAGAAAATGCATCTTATAGCTTTGACCACTACTTATAAACCCAAATCTGCTGAAGGTTTAGGGATTCCTTCAATTGATTCACTTTATCATAGTTTTACTTGCTCTCTTTTATAGAGAATGGCAATTCAAGAGTATGGTATTGCTAATTGGTATAGAGGAAATTTATTTCTCCTTGAAAACTTCCTTCATTTTTGGCGTCTAAACTCTAGAAATTTATTTGTTTTGTTTCCTCAAAGATTAAAGGGAAAATTATTTTTAATACTACTTCTAATAGTAATCTCTCTATGTATTGGGACCCTTGGTGCAAAGGTAAAGCTCTCTCAGAGTTTTTTAATCCTCCTGGGCTATCTCAAGACCTTTCTAAAAGTTTCATCCAGCTGAATTCCTGGGTTCTACCTAATTCTATCCCGCTTTATGCTCAAGAGGATATCCTATATATTTTTATTACTAACCAACCAATGGTTATCTAGTACTACTCAGCTTATACCTCACACAGTTTATTTATGGTTAATTAGTTTGAACATCTACCTTTAGCTTCTAGGTATAAATTTGTTTGGCACAAAAGGCATTCAATTAGATTTTCCTCTTATGCTTGGATGACAATTATTGAGAGGTTAAAAATGACGGATTTGCTCATTAAGAGAATTATAAATATTTCACCACTATGTGTTTTCTATCTTAATTCTACGGAAACACATAAGCATTTATTCTTCGAATGGGACTTTTAGTTCTAAGATATTCATTACTTTTTTTTTAATAAAACCAAATACATTAAAACAGAATAAAAATGATTACATCAGCAGAAAAAAAATAAAAAAAATAAAGAAAATAAAATACAATCGAAATTGGGCTCAGTAAGAGACGGCCGAGGCTCCCAGCATCCTAGAAGCCTCACACGGACCATCCAAAAGGTGACAGAACCACCCGAAAGACACCAACTCAAAGAAACTGCACCAATGGTTGCCACCAGCGAGACGAATGTGATACGAGCCCCAGCCACATCATAGCCCTATAAACCATCGCAACACCGAAAGCAAAACCAAAACGTACAAAAAAATGCAAGAAGTAGCAGCCAAACACCTTATCTTCTCCTACGTCCCCTCCCACAAAATCTTCCATGAGATGCGACCGAAGCAACAGGCCTATCACGAACTAAATTAAAGTTTTTTCCAGGGTCAGAACCACCACAAATTTCCAGGGAATTCCTACCACAATCCGAAAAATCGGACTCCGAATCGACCTCAGAAGAAACATTCAGCCAATCCAACTGGTTTCCCAAATCAAAACCAGAGCTATCACCCAAACGATTTGCCAAAATATGCGAATCAATCAAGATTACAGGGACATCAACAAAATTGTTAGCTAAAATTGACTTTTCTTTCAAAATTTCCACTTGAACACCCTCAGCATTGTTAACCCCAATGTCAACCTGATTACACACGGCCTCAACAACTGGCGAAGGAAGGGCAGCCTTAGCCTCAGCCACCACATCACCAATAATCGGAACATTCAACTCACTAGGCTGCAAAGCCTCATTAGACATCAAAGAATTCAAGACAATAGGAGCCAGCAGACATACAGAATCCTGATAAGGGGCCAAATCGTTAACCGGCAAAAACTTAGTGCTAGCCGACGCCAAAACAGGGGGAAGGAAGGGTAATGCCAAAGGAGATAAAGTCTTCGTAACAGAAATAGCATTAACACCACCAACATCCAACACTTCAGTTTCCTCCCAAACTAATCCCGAATCCACCAGAGCAGCCACAACCAAATCCTCCTGAGTTGCATTAACCGAATCCACCAAAACAGGTGAATCATTTTTAGCATTTGGTTTAACAGAGATGGGTAAAATAGCAGATTCCAAAACACCATTTTTAGTGCGGCATTCACCCACAGCATGACCGAAACAATGACAAACACCGCAAAAAGAAGGAAACTCATCCATCACAACTTGCTGGACATAGCCAAGTTTTTCAGAACCTAACCAAACACGATCAGGGTAGGCTTTCGTGATATCCAGCTCAACTAACACCCTAGCTAAAGAAGGTCTAGATCCCAAAGAAGTGGCAGTATCAATTTTTAAATGCTTGCCAAAAATGGATGCCAAACCATGAAGAATTTTAGGTGAAAACAGATATGGCCGCAAAGAGGGGAAAGTAATCCAGATCGGAATCTCAGGCAATTCAACTCCGATATCAACAGTAGGCGACCATTTCGTGATTTTCATATAGCAATTAAAAACCAGATACGATCTATGACAAAAAATGATGCAATAATCAAGGTCGTTCGCCCACGTTATATTTTATTTACTTTATTTAAATTTTGAGTCTTGTTATAAAATAGTCTAACTTTATCTATTTATATTTTGTTTTTTATTTAAATATGCAAGTATTTAATTGACAAAAACGAATATTGTTAGAAAGGGAAATTCGGCTGGTATTGTATTTATTTGGGGCTAATTTAATGTTTTGATATTGTGATATATTTGATTTAGATAAAAAAATTATTTAATTAAAATCATGAAAGTGTAACATGGATGATTATTTTAAGTAAGAGCTCAAATAGGATGATTAATTTTAGTACTTATACATGCATACATAAAAATATATAATAAAGTGCATGAAATAGACATCTAATTTCAAGGGGGGGAAAAATGACTTAGAAAACAGACAAGTGTTTTTTGGGTAAGTGAAAGCTGACAAAAGTAGAATAAAACTTGCTCTTTGAAAACATGGTATAGTCCCTAAATATTCCAAAAAAAAATATATGGTATAGTAATGATGGAGTCCACTTAGTATTAAAAACTTGCCTCATCAAAATATCTTTTCTAAAATAACATTAATAAATAAATAATTTTCAAACATATTATTTAAAATTCTTTCAAGTTTCCTAAAATATAGATATCAGTCATATTTACGAGAAATCTCTTATTTTTTTTGGATAATAAGTATCTCTTTCACACCTCTTTTTTTAGCTCTAAAATGTCATTAAAAATATTATCCTTATTGGACAACATATGTTCAGTCTGCTAGGGTTTGCCCCTTTTCGCTAGGGCTTTTTCCCTAGCCGTTTCTTCGCCTTTCTCGCCTCCGCCCTTGCTTTCATGGCAAACAAGCGGTTGGATCTGGGCTTCCTTGTGGGTAAGAGCTCCAAATCCTTCAAAGAAGCTTTGTCGGGGTCTGTCGATGCGAATGCTTTTCCGGATCTTCGTGTTTCTACGATTCACGGTATGCCTGCTTATGGTTTTCTGAGGATGAATTTTTGCACCTTGCTAAGCCTTTCGAGTTTGTGTTGGTAGGGAAGTTTCCCCTTAAACATTCGGCTTTGGATGCAATCCGTAGATTTTTTTTCAACCTTAAGTTAACCGGTGATTTTTCCGTTACTTTGCTGGATCAATCAAATGTTTTAATTAAGTTATCAAACGATCTAGATTATGGTAGGATCTTTGTTCATCATTCATATTTCGTTTATGGATGTTTTATGAAAATTATTAAGTGGTCGCCTACTCTGGATCTTTCGGAAGAGTCGCCTGTTGTCCCTGTGTGGATTTCGTTCCGGGTTTGCGACCTCATCTCTTCTCTTCTCGTATACTTTTTGGCCTGGGATCAGTTTTTGGTCGACCGATCCAAACCGATAATGTGACGGCTGTGGGATCGCGTCCCTCAGTCGTGCGCATTCTAGTTGAACTTGATATCTCCAAAAACTATCCTGATTCAGTTTGGTTGGGACCGAAAAAACTAGGATATGTGCAAAAGGTAGTTCTTGAAGGTTTGCCCAATTTTTGCCTACATTGCAAAGTTGTGGGTCATAATAAATATGAATGTCCTAAGTTATTTTCTAATTTCCGCCCAGTGAATCCCTCGGCTCCGTCGCAGCTTAAATCTGTGCCTATTACTTTACATATTTCTAATATTCCTGTTAATTCTTCTATCCCCATTGCTCCTTTGTGTGTGGATGTTATTGATAATAATGTTGTTATTCCGGAAAATGGTGTTTTTATTCCGGCTACTGGTGATGTCCCCCAGCCGGTTGTTGCCTTGCATTCGGTGGTCGGGGAGGGTGAGGTCTTGCCTGATGTTGTTTGTCGGGTTTGCTCGCCTAGTGCGTTGGTGCCTCCTGTTACGGCTGTGAGAGTTGTTGATCCTGTTTTAATTTCTCCTACTGTTGATATTTCCAATAGTGTTGCTGATGGCTCTATTTTGGCTCATAATAATGTGAATGTTATCGACACTCTTGTTGTCGAGTCTCATGTGTTACCTCAAGTGAATGTGGTTCCGCTTGGTGAGCGTGAAGGGTTGGGTATCTGTATAGTGGATGATAGGGAAGGTGTTGAAAGGCTGGATAGTTGTTATGTTATAACTGAGGCTGTTAATTTTGGCTTATCACCTAATACTGCACCTTTTTTTCCACCTAATTTATCATCTACTTGTAATGGGATCTTGCCGGTTAACACTGCGGGAAATCCTGATGAGGATCAACCTGGGGTCCTTACTCTGGTTCTGGATGTGGCTGTGACTCAGGAATGCGCTCCAGTTGCCAATAATTTCGTTGATGTTCATGTCAGTTTGTTCGAGACGCGAATTTTGGGCACTTCCTTAGACGATAGTTCTTGTCTGGATATTAGGAACCATATTAATTAGTTAGACTCTTATGATGGTGATCCTGATTCCGAATTTTCTGATGGTGGTGGTTTGGCGTCTCCGGATTTCTGTGGGGGTTCGGACCCGGGATATGATTTCACTCTTGTTAATTATAGGCCCACTATCAATGTTGGCTCTCGGGGTAGAGCTCGTGGCAGGGGCAGGGGCCGGCGTAGGCGATAGTGTCTTGATTTATTGCTTGTCCCATGTTCCTGATTCGTGTTTTCTTTCCTATTTTGATGAGCGAAATGCCGGTTTTTGGGGTTTTGGGCAATGATGGGTCGGGGCTCGCATCATTGATCCTTGCTGGTGGCAACCATTGTTGTGGCTCTTTCGGGTTGGTTCGTGTTGGTCGCTTTCTCCACCTTTTGGACGGTCCTTGTGAAGTTCTGTGGTGCTGGAAGTCTCAACCACTTACTTAGCCCGCGTTTTATTGTATTTTTTCTCTTTTTTTCTTTCCCTGCTTTCTTTTGTTGTAACTTGTTATTTTTTTGATATTAATAGATTGTTGTTTGTTAAAAAAAAAAATATTATCCTTATTGTTCTCACATGCTGTCATTGAGAAGCTTGAATCAGCCTCACGCAACCCGTGCCTGCACCTACCCGTGCCCACACCTGCTCTCGCCTGTACTCGCACGGGCTCTCACCCCTTTGCCCGCAATTTGAGATATAATTGGGATAGTTATATGGGATTATAAATCTTTTTGTTGTATTCATTAGATTAAATTTATGAATGGTTTTTATATTTCTCGTATTTCTATTATAATTAGGTGGGCTTTGAAAGAACAATTTTGCTTTTGATTATTATTACTTTGTTATTAGGCCCTTTGGTCCGGACTACATGAAAAGTTTTCATCGAAGAAAGTTGTTGTTTGGTATTGTTTTGAGCTGTAACTTGAATCTGAAATGGTTGCAATTGGTTTTCTATTGGGCTTTTAATTGGGCCAATTTTGTTGGATCATTTGGAATTAGATATATGAATTGAATAACTAAATGTCAGTTGTCACACTTGTCTAATGTCACATATGACGAAAGACATAAAGATCTTCATTTATCAAATGAATCCCCATATTATCAACTTAATTGGCCCAATTGAAAGCCCAACAATAAATGAAATTCAACCATTTCAGATCTAAGTTACAGCTCAAAACAGTACCAAATGGGCCTAAAACCAAAGCTAGAATAATCAAAAGCAAAACTATTGTTCCAAAGCCCACCTAATGGAACACAGTTTTAAGTCTCCCAATGGCACTTGTCATAAAACAATTTAAGTGGTTCTTGTATTTTCAATACTAATAGTATAAAGTTAAAAATTTTGCAAAACTTTTAGAATTCATTTGGGGTAGCCACAAATGATTATAAATGTAATTGTAGAGTTATAATTAGAAAATAATTTTTTTAGAAGTTGTTGTCAATGTTATAATTTTCTTAATTTTAAAAATTTTGATTGCAATTCTTTTACAACTAATTATATTCTAACAAATATGGCTGTAAAAATTATTTTATCATATAAATTTCTAAATATATAATATAGAAGTATTTTTTTTAATTTTTAGTTCAATCGGACATAAATATGAGGAAATATGTTGAAAGTTGGTCAAGAGATTCGAGCAAGCTCAAGCAGATATGATACTTTTTGTTCGTAGCCTATCTTTCCTCTTCCACTTTGCCTCCTTGCTTATTTACTTTACTATAATTTTTAATATTAAAAGTTTTAATTTATGTACTATAATTGATATGGGATGATTCTTTTACATTTTTATATTTGATACGTCATGCAAAAATTATCTTGATCGGGCACGAATCTCAAGGCAAAACCTAGTTGGAAACTTCAAAAATTAATTTCGGGAGCATATGAACTCCGATTTCAGCGAGCTTACAGTCAAACTGAGCGTCTCAGAAATACAAACCCAACGACACC
>NW_021319443.1:346366-354594 GCF_001605985.2 Dendrobium catenatum
TAGTGGAAATTTGCAACTGGGCGAGGCCCCGTGGTTTTTCCCATTTTTGGGTTTTCCACGTAAAAACTCTTGGTGTTAATTCATTTTTCCTGTTTGTGTGTTAAACTTACGTACAACGCTCGGACGCGAATTTACAAACTCTACCGCCGCGTATTTTCTAACACGCAACAATATTCTATTTGGTTGGTACATGATTCTTATATTTTTTTAGCTTTTACTATAATTGGTATGCGATAATGTGTAGGTAAAAAGAAAAGTTTTTGTTTTTCTTTAGGAGAGATGATATAGCTAATTTGATTTATTTTATTGTCATGGGTTTATTTCTAGAGTTGCATCTAGGCATAGTATGTCTTTATCCTACAATAAAAAAAATAAAAAAAAAATAAAAATAAAAAAAGTCTTTATCCTACACATAAAATTTATGCATGGTGGTGCATTCCAATAGAATCCATGCCATCTTTATAAACTTGAGTTGTATTTTAGAGTTCTTAAGAAAAAAAGGATGGATATAGAAAAAAAAGGTATATCAATAATAATAATAATAATAATTGCTGAAAGAACCTTTTTGGATTACCCATCAATTTTTTTCTTCAAATAGTCAATGCAAAAAATATACTTATAATTACTTAGAAAAGAGTAGCATATAAAACATTATAATATAAATACGATAAAAAATTAGAAATGTTGTTAAAGATAAACCTCGTATCTAGGGGCGTCAAAAAATGACACTATCAGCCAATCTGACTCGAAAGAATTAGGTTCGTGTTGACTTGTTTAATAATGGGTCAGGATATATATTGAATTCCAACCCGTTTATTAAACGACCTAGTTGACCTGCCAACCTGATTTTACTCAAAATGATCACCCATTTAAATTATTTTGTTCTTAATGTTTTTATTTGTTAGTATGATTGTTTTATTTTTTTTATTAATTATTCTAAAATCTATTACTTTAAGTAATATTTTTTTGAAAAAAAAAGGTTAATGAGTCAAGTTCAGGTCATTCGGGTTGCTAGATAGTCGGGTTCGAGTCCGTATTTTTGAACCGTTTGTTAAATGGGTTGGGTTCACATTGATTGGATTCATGTCTAATTTAATTTAGGATTGGACCCAAATCTAGCCCTTTTATTAAACGAGTCAGGTTCACATTGATTGGATTCAGGTCTGATTTAGGTTTGAACCCAAAACTGACCTGTTGACCCTTTTTAACACCCCTTCTCGCTTCACCTCTCTCTCTCTCCTACTAGATTGGACCTCAGCGTTATATTACAGTTCAACTGGCTTAAACCCAAATTCCCTATTAGGCCCAATACTTTCTGTCAAAACTATTCAAATATGATTAATTGGTAGTAGTCCTATAATTTTATTATGGACAAAATTAGGCCTCTCAGCCAATACATAATGCAAACTCTCTTTATAAGACGTTCGAACGATTAATTAATTAATTAATTAAAATTTTATAAATTAAATTTGATATATTTTCTTATTATGTTGTCTTAAGTGTTTTGATGATCTTAATGAATAAAATGTTACTATACTGTAAAAGCATATGTATTAGAATAATATGTTGTCTGAATTTGGCCCATAATAAAATGATAAGTCCTAGCACTTGCCGTATTTGAATAGTTTTGACAGAAAGTATTGGGCCTCATGGGGAAGTTAAAGTTAAGATAATGTAAAAAGTCCATTTGGCCCATGATAACATAACAAACCCTGAATTACTGGATCTGCTACGTACATGGATGTTATTTGGATTGACCTCGATCATTCGATCGAGTTCCCTTGAATTGGAGCTTACATGTGCATCACCCATCTCATGTCTTAATTATTTAATAATTTATGAAAATTATGAATTTAATTAAATACAACAAATCTAACACATAAGTGTAATATATATATGGTAGTGTTTAGACCATGAACTGAATAATTACTTTTTTATTAAAAGAATCTCTTAAACAAGCCAAGCTTATAGGCTTTTCAGAATTAATTTTGCCAATACTTAGAGATTTTAAAGCATTTAGAACCTTTAAAACCTCGTTTCCATAGTTCCATGTGAAGGCCTAATTATGACTTAAACATCTATGCTATTTAACAAGGCTATGGCCTATCTTTACAAACTTTAAAAACATAAGTACCACCACTTCAACAACCCTCAATTTGAGCATGGCTATGGCAGGGCCATGGTCTATAAGGCCCGTAAACCTGTAAAGGCTCAATAAACTTGCAAAGGCCCAATAAATCTATAATGGTCTAATAGACTTGCACTATTTATCTAAGTACCGTGTAACCTTGCCTTAAGTTTATGAATTAACTTATCATGCCCAATTAAGTTTCGTCTATTACAAGCTATTGGGCCCCACAAATCATAATGATAATAAAATGCCATAGTCTCAAAAAACTTGTCAAAATAAATGGTAAAGTTTTTTCAAACAGCTTTACTGGCCTATTATAGATTTATTGAGCCCTAACAAGTTTATTGGGCATTTACCAAATTTATTGGGCCTTAGTTAGACAATTGCCAGGCCATAGCCTTGCTAAATTTTCCTTAAAGCAGGCAAGGTTATAAGGTTTCTAAATTTTAGTCTTGTTAAATAATCTGCAGTTTTTTCTTTATTGGACCATACAAAATTTGAATTGAATAGTGTCTTTAAAGATTTATAATTCGTTAAAACTTTTTTCCTTTTTAATATTTAGACCAATTAAGACAGATCCTCACACACATTACATATAAAAGACTTGAACTCAAGACCTGTAGTTGATCATATTTATATTTAAAATTCTATAGCCTCATATATAATGAGATATTTTAAACTGCAGAGGTGTGGAATTTATCAAGCCATCAATGATCATTACCTAGAAGATTAATCTCTATTTGCCAATGCCAATGCCAAATACCATAAAAGAAGACATTACTATGGACTACATGTTATTGGGTAAAAAAAAAATGTTATTGGGTTCACAATGATACAGCAAAAAAAATATTCTTTTTTGTTAAATATAATTTCTTATAGCTTTTAAAACCTTCAAAACTTTGTCGGCTTTAAAAGAATTTTAGCAAGGCTATGGCCTGGCAACCGCTTTCTAAGGCCCAATACATGCAAATGCTCAATAAACTTGTAAGGGCTCAATAAATCTGTAATGGATAAGTAAAGCTGCTTTATTTTTTAAAGGCGACAGTCCATAAAGCAACTACCTTTAACACCTAAGGTATCTTCGATCAAGTTTTTTACACATTATTGGGCTTTTAAAATTTCTGGGGTCCAATAAGATGTAATTGATCATGCTTAATTGGGCCTTAAAGTTTCACTGAAAAATTTTAAATCTTTGAAGGCAGTTGACCTTACTGACAGTGTTTACTGGACCATTAAAATTTGTTGGGCCTTCGCAAGTTTATTCGGACTTTACAGGTCGAGAAAAAGTTTCGAGACCATGGCCTTGCATAGGCGTGCTCAATTTGTGTTTTGTTTAATCGGACGGAAATCTCTACTTTGAAAGTTTACAGGTTAGACCTTAGCCTTGTTAAATAGTATAGATGTATAATTCATAATTGGGCCTTTACATGCATTAAAGGGAATCGAGGTTTTAAATGCTTCAAAATCTTAAAGGAAAGGCAAAATTAAATTCTAAAAAACCTATAAGTTATAAAACAAGTAGTTGAATAATAATAAAGCATTTTTGTGCTTAGGGCTGTCAAAAACAGGTCATGAGACGGGTTCGGGTCCAATCAGAAATTGACCCGATACTGTTCAACCCAACCCAAACCCGACTCGTTTTAACAAACGAGTCGATTTTCCGAACCCGAACCCAACCCGCTTCGGGTCCGGGTCAACCGAACCCGACCCGCTTCGGGTATATTTTATTAATTTTTTAATTTAATTTAATTTATTTAAATCTAAATCAAATTAATGTAAGATTTACTTCAATTAATTTAAAATAAATCAAGATTAATTTAATTTGGGGAACAATGTTTATAATTTTTTGAAATATCATTTACTTATTTCATAAAAATCCATTAAAACCCTTCTAAATTAATTAAAACGGGTCAAATCGATTGATTTCGGGTTTCCAGGTCAACCCGAACCAGTCCCGGTTTTATAAACGGGTCGAAATCCCTAACCCGAACCCACCCGATTCGGGTTCGGGTTCACCAGAACCAGAAATTTTCGGATCGGGTAAAATATTGACACCTCTATTTAAATAATTCCCTATTGAAGAACGGCTCACCTGTGCTATATGTCTTATTAAATGGGCCCAATAAACTTGTAAAGACCCAATAAGTGTGATTAAAAAAGGCCATTTTTTGTCTATTTGTCCTTAACAAATAAAGTGGGCCGTGGCTTCGCTTGTATGTCTACATTTCTACATTTCCTTTTTTTTTTCTTCTTCATCTTATTATATCTGCTCTGTTTCAAGTTAAATTCATAATGTCACTATAAACGGTCTTATGGCCATCATTTTTGCTTTTTCCTTTTGGTTTTAGCTTTTAAAATGTATAATTTTTTATCATGTTTAATAATTATTTTATTTTTTAAACAAATCAAATTATTTTTATAAACATTCAAAACAATATATAGGTGTTTTGAGTATTTTTTAAAATAATAACCAACATTGATAGTTACCACCTTTAGCATATGATGTGAGACTAAAATTTATTGAAAAGATTATATCTATTCTATGGATGGGACTTTCCATCAAGAAAGGTCTTAACGGGACGGGGCACCTCCTTCAATTTTTCTTCTTCGTATTTTTTCTAGCGCCTTTCATTTTTCCCGTCCTTGCCTTGTCTAGCGCCTTTGTATTTGTATGCTTCTTTTCTATCATTAGGAATGGTATACAAGTAATGAGTTTCAGACATCCCGCAAAAGAAAAAAGAGTCTAAAAAAACAAACAAAGAAAAGACTTATAGAATTTCTTTTTTGAATCATATATCATTCTATCGATCAACAAGAATTTGGCACTTTTACCAACTTGATTTTAGTCCAAGCTAGTTTGTGCCTTCCAGGTAACATAGTATCCTTTTGAGGTCGATACAACTATAGACATGCACAATTTAGCTACATATATGATTTCATGCCTTGTGATAGTTAGGCCATCTTTAACATCTTGGTGGATGAGCAAGAGGAACATATAAGTTGTGCTTTATAATATAAAAAAGTTATCTCAATTATTTAGGTTCAAGAAAGAGAGGGAGAAGTACTTTGAGATATCTCTTTATTTCTTTATGAGAGTATTTCTTTATTGTTATATCTAATCCTATATCTTGTTTCAAGCCAAATTTATAACTTGAATATTATTCATGTCATTGTACATAGTTTAGAATAAATTCTCTAACACATATCACTATTAATTTTTTCTACTTTAGTTTCATATTTTAGTATTTCAAAATTGCCTTTGCACCTTTCTGGCCCAATTGCATGGAATAAGTCCATGAACAACAACTAAATCAAATCAATTATATAATCTCCTAAATTCAGAAAAAGAGCTTTTCTTATTACCTACACATCATTGCATACCAATTATAATAAAAGCACTAAAAATATCTAAGAATCATATTCAAATACTATGTTGACAAAATTGTGCATATATATAGAAATAAAAAAATGTTAAAAATATAAATATCATAAATTAAAATATTCTTAATATATAATGAAGATATATTATAATAATAAATACTATAAATATCAAAAATATATTCTAATATTAATATGACAGTGAATAATTTTAATAACTCTAAAAAATTTTAGTTGTAAGTTTGGATATCTCACCTATAAAAGTTTATCAAGAGTAATTTATTTTGTATTTTTAATTGACCATGAAAGAAATCTTCTTTTAACTTCAATTTGTTTTCATGTAAAATAATTATTATTAGTTAAAATAATGATTATAAAAAGAGGTCATTAGACTAACCAAAAGAGAAGAGTATTGAGATAGAAAATCTAATTATATTTTGTATTATGTTATGATACTCATGTAAACTAAGTGATTGAGAGGAAGATCTAGTAAAATTAAGGCACTTCACATGAACTTTCTTTTTGCTCCTACAATAATGACTGGTGATATTATGTGAGTATTAATCAGAATGATTATTAGTTTCTTCATTTAATGGATTGAGTATTTGAAGCGAAATATTTTGTAAGTCATTAAATTTTTTAATTAAATTATTTTTTTTACCGGCCTACCTTCCTTTTGTCATATTCTTAGATAACGTACACAACATGTTTAACTAACTCAAAATTTTAAAAATGGCATAATTTATATTGGAATACACTACACATTTAAATTTAAAGCGGAAGAGAAAGACATACAATGCTTGAAGGTGACATGGAAAAACAATCCATGAAAAGAAAGGAAATTAAACTAATTTGACCCTATTCTAATAGAAAATAATGTTTTTCTCATTACTACACATCATCATATAGAAATTGTAATAAAAAAAAATTTTTTTTTTTTTTTTACCCATCAATGGTCACTATATTAATATAATTAAATGCATAAATCAAGTATGAATATGTAGCATGAAAGTTTCATGTAATGCAATATCAAAGTATGACTATTTTCAACTTGTATACTATTATAACTCAAAAGAGTTATCACCAAAGATTTAGTATTGTATGCTAAACTTTAAAATTAAGTAACTTTATTATCAAAATTTATCTTTAATAATCTATCATTGCATCAACATGTAGCCATGTGATAAAATTTTGTCAACCATATTCTTTGATTTGATGTCTCTTAATAAGTTATAAACTCTTCTTCCATTATAGAAGTAGCTATAAATGATTGTTTGACACTTTTTCATGATATATCTCCTCATATAACATGAAAATATAGTCTGAAGTAGATATCCTGTTCTTGAGACAACCAGCAAAATTAGACTCGGAATACCCCACGATCTATAAATGATCATATATCTGATACGAGAGTATGGAATCTCTTGTCCTTTTAAGATACCTCAAAAACCATTTCATTGCTTTTTTTTTAATTGAAACCCACAGAGGGCCTACATGTTAATTTCAAAATTCGGTTACAAAGTCCTTAGAAGGACCCACCAGCTCACTACTGCTCCGGAGAGCTACAATCAAAAGGAAGAATAAAAAACCTAAGAGCCGGTGTTACCTTTTCCTACAGTTACAAAAATAACATAAATAAGGACAAGGGCCGAGAGATATCAGCACCCAAAAAAGGAAGATCCGAATAATGTCGTTCCGCTCAGTCTTCCTGCGCAAAAAAAAGAGACACAACAAACGAAAAAAGTTGCAAGAAATAGAGAAAAAGAAACTCACAGTAGATATAATTCCCCAAAAGACCGTTAATTAAATTGTAACCTGCAAGAGAGTCTCCACAAGAACACATTAAAAAGAAACTAGTTCATATGATAGAGAAGGTGATACGAAGTTTTACTGATTTCCTTGATCCAGGGATTATGAACATACTCGATCGGTTTCTTCTTAATCCCCCAAAAATTAACCTTAACATAATTAGAGCTCTTAAAAATGAAAGAGCAGGGCAGATACAAAATGGCATGACACCTGGATGTGTAGTAAAAAAACTGACCATCCAGGTAGAAATAAAAACACAGACAGGAGATAGGGCCACCAATAGATGAACCCACGATATTCTTTAAAATCTAAGCAGAAACGTTCTGACCACTCAACAACCAGAAAAAAATACCCACAAGGAGATAAGAAAAATAGTACAAGTAAGTTAAAGATTCTCCCAAAAGCCTTAGAAAAAAAAGAAACCATTCGCAGATACCAACCACAGCCAGCCAGACCAATCCACTGAACAACAGAAAGATGCAGCAGAAAAGATGAACATAGAAATAAATTAGACATGTCTAATATAGGGTAAAGCAGCTTTATCAAGGGTAATCATACCTTTAAGCACCGGATGCAAAAAATTGATGTTCAATTCTTGATAATTATCCAAGATACACCCTAAATTGGCCAGCCAATCCGCACAAGAATTAGCCTCACGGTAAATATGAGAAATGGAATAGTTAATAGTAGACAAAGATTTCTTAATTTTTCTAATCAGGTAGAAATTCTGAGGATTACCCAACACAACATTGTTGATAATTTGAAGCACAAGTTGGGCATCCACCTCAATCCAAATATTGTTACAACCCATATTAGAATAAATATCAATACCATACGACAACGTGTAAGCTCTGCAGTAATAACAGAGCATTCGTAAAAAGGACAAGCAAAAGCCACAAAAACATTGCCA
>NW_021319443.1:356909-363861 GCF_001605985.2 Dendrobium catenatum
TGATCATGAAGAAGAATAAGGTTACTTTTAGCAGCATTGAGCAAATTTAGGTTATCGGGAGAAGTATCAAGGAAATAAGCATTCTCCATATCAATCACCGCCTTCTCGGCTTCTTTAATATTAGCAAATATATTTTTGAAAACATTTTTGTTCCACCATTTCAGAACTTGCTTTAATCTGCTTAATTTGGACCATAATCTAACCATACCCTTAATATTGTTGTCAGGAAAAACAGGAGCAGACCAATTGGTAGCAATAACATTCATAAAATCTTCATGCGAAAGCCACATGTTTTGAAATCTGAAAGCAGCATTACCAACACTCCTATTAGCATTAATAGATAACAATAAAGGGGAATGATCCGATAGAGTTCTGCTAAGGTGTTCAACAGAAGACATGTTATGCATAGAAAGCCAATCATTATTAAAAAGAAATCTGTCAAGCCTTTGCCACAAGGTAGACCTGTTCCACGTAAAAGGGCTACCAATAAAACCAATATCGTTCAAGTTACAGTCAGAAATCATAGCATTGAAATCTTTCATAGCAGCAGGATTAGGAAGGTTGCCACCTTTTCTCTCAGAAGCTATAGAAATGATATTAAAATCGCCTCCAATACACCAAGGACCATTAATGCTAAGAGCAAATTGATTAATCTGATCTCAAAGAGGAACCCGATTCGATCTGGAACACGCAGCATAAACAAAAGATGCATGACACTTAAAATTAAAGAACTCAATGTGACAGTTAATGACTTGAGGAAAATCCGAAATAATGCTCACATTAATATTGTTATTCCACATGACCCAAATTTTGTTAGAGCAGTTGGCAACACACTTAGAAAAGCCCAAAGAAGTAGCAGTAGAACTAATCTTAGTAGAAGAAATAAGAGGTTCAAGTAAAATTAACATCACAATATTATGCATTCTAGAAAGATTTTTAACTTTAGCAATAGACTCCTTACCCCCAATCCCTCTCACATTCCATAAAAGAGCGTTAATCATTAAAATGTTTAGAAGAATTTTGAGCTCTTGTTGATCTAGGATTCGAGGGCAAAGAGTTCTTAATATTCTTACCTTTCTTTTTCCCAACTTTAGAAAAACCTTCTTCATCATTCATATTATGAGCACCCCCATTAGGAGAAGAGGTAATAGCATTACTTACAATATTAGTAGACTGAGTAATGGTTTGCTCACCATCAGAAGAAGGCACAATTTCTCCTTCATCACAAGTATCATTATTAGCCTCCACATTTATCAAAATATCCCTGTTAATATCATCATTAGAGATCGGATTAGTAAACGTAACAGACTTATAAATATTAATGACATTCAAATCCGTACTCTCAATATTAGAGTCATCATGATCATTAAGCATAGAGTCAATAGAAAGGAATATTTTTGGATCCTTTTCAGTGTCATTGTTAACAACATCATTGTGATTCTTCCCACTATTCGAAAGAGTAGTAACGGCATTCGTAGGAGGTATTTCCATTTCCTTGTTAACCTCATCAATGTTAAGCTTCCCACCATCAGAAGCCATGTCATCCACCTGAACCTGGGAGCCACCGATAGGGATTTTAGGCATAACAGACGTGGTAGGCGGCTCCATCATTTTTTCTTCACCAACCTTCCCGATGGGCACAAAATGTTTAGCGATGGAGCCATGCTTCCCATTCGTCTGATCCTATTTTTTGAGCTCAGGGTGCAGTTTGAAACACTCCGATGAGGCATGCCCGTGGATTTTACAGTGAGGACAAAATTTCGGGACTTTCTCAAATTCAACTTTTTGCATATATCCAAATGCTTTTGAACCTACCCAAACTTCCTTGGAGTGTTTCTTAGTAATGTCCACTTCTACTAGAATACGAGCTACAGAGGTCTAGTCCGAGAGGCGGTAGCCTGATCGGTTTGCAGTGGTCTCCCAAAGATGGAACCCAACGCATGTAGAACATTAGTGTTGAAAAAATGCAAACGTAAATTGGGAAAAGAGATCCAGATAGGGACTATAGGCGATTCTTCTTTAATATCAAAAAATGGCGTCCATTTAAGAATTCACAATTGACAGTTATTGATAAAGTAAGAGCGTCGAGCAAATATTCTACTGTAATCTAGATCATTCGAGAGTTGTATAGCAACGTGTCTTGAATCCAAAAGACCAATCGAAAAAAAACCAGAAAGCTTTAAGTTATTGAAGAACAAGCGGATGGAGTCTAGGTTAGGTCTGTTCATACCAAATTTACCAACTAGGGTGAACTGAAAAGGTGTAGCAAGCTTAAGAACTTCATCATCAGACAAAAGGATCGCAGGAACACCATTGAATGTAGTTTGAGATAAGTTAGGAAGGACATCACCTGTAGAAGATTCACCCGACAAAACATCCTTAAAAGATCTGGATTTAGGGGGCGAAGAAAGATCACCCGCATCCAAGTTGAAGAAACCCTTTTTCTGGACATTCTCAGTTCCTGAGGTAGACCCCCAGGGATTAGCTGACTGAGATCCAGCCATCCAGACACGCCCGCAAGGGGCAAGCAAAGCGGAGGAACACAAGAAAAACAGAAGCGATTGAAAGGGAACAATTGCGCGCAAGGGAGGAGTAAAAAAAACCCTAAATCGCCAGAGGCGGCGGGGCACTACGGCCATAAAGGATTAAACACTACGGATATAAAGAATTGATATATATATATAATTTTTAGTTTAATAGGATAAAATTTTGTTAGAACTTCAATTTTTTAGGTTAAATATTTATCCTTAATTAAAATAAAAGAAGATAAAAGAGGGAAAATTTAGTCATATTCTATTTCTCATTAAGATGCTTTGTATTAAAATTTTTGAGGAAGATATAATAAAATAGCTTTTCACTTAAATATGTTTTAGAATGTCTTATATAGGTTTTCACTAAATATGTTTTGGTGCTAAAAGATTTAAGTCTTTCTTGTGCACTAACAACCAAATTTGAAAGTGTAATAATAGGAACATATTAGATTTCTTACGGAGGTGAGGGAGGTGAGGGAGGTGAGGGAGGTGGGAGAAGAAGTTGTGAGGAGACTTATCATTTAGAGAATGATCAAGAGTGATGTCAAGGACCACTTACATGAAAGAATTGCCTGAGAAGAAGCCAAAATCAAAGGATGAGGGAAGCACTTAAGTTTTTTTTTTTTTTTTTTTTTTTTTTTTTTTTTAGAGGGAAGCACTTAAGTTGTATCATCATTAGAGACATTACAAGAATTAAGGATCTCAATGATGACTTCAATAGATTAATGAATGGTGAAAACATATCTAAAGTTGGAGCAACATAAGCGATAAATTCATACCCATTGTAGACTCCAACATTGAAGGCACGAGAATTTGGAATGGCGGAGAGCTATCATTGGCAAGGAAACCTTAGAAATATAGAAGATTGTGTCAGTGCAGGTTGTGGATGAAATTTTCTTGCTTGAAACATAAAAGAATCGAACGTGTTGCCATTGCCATAGTTCTTAATACAATTCATTGTTATTCTCTTATTTTACTTTAGAAGCTATTAGGTTTGATGCTAAGTATTAATATTTAAAACAAGTAAAGTGAATGTAGGGTCTAAGCATTCATATCTTAAGAACTTCTTCACTTTGATCCAATATGTTATTTTGTTAATAAAGTATTTCCTTTATTAGATTATTAATTGAAAATAAAATATCAAAAGAAGCAGCAAAATTCCTTTTTTTAGAATGATAAGAACTACATATAATCTAGGTAAAGAGTTACTGTGAATTGCTAAGTTTTAGAACTAACAAATGGCGAGGAGCTATTGCTCATAAACGCCTCATTGTATGAAGAATATTAGGGATCACAATAATGAAAGCAATTCAAGCAAAAAAATAAGGCTAGATAAGTTTTCAAAAAGGAAAAAATTTTAAACATTTTTTTTTGCTGGCATTGAATAAAACTACAATCATAGACTTTATTCAATGGCTAAATTTTTAAGGATCTAATTTTAATAATAAATTTCATGGCATATAGTATCACTCTTTCACAAATATAATTAAATTAAATCGGCATTAATATTACTTGATACCAAAATACTTCCTTGATAATTTATTTTATAAAAGTACTATAAATTAATCTCACTGATTTAGCAAAACTTTGAATTGTATGCCTAAGAATGAAGAATAATGGTTTTTCTCCTAAGCTAGATAGGCTAGGGTGATAAAAGAGGCACTTTATTGCACAACGAATATTGTTTGAGTCTTTATAAACCCCCTTCAAATTAAGGGCTAATATTTGACTGTTAATTAGTCTTTGAATAAATGAAATCTTATGATAAATAGAGGCTTAATGAATATATTTAGTTTATTATATTGAGTACCAAGATGATGAACTATGATAGTGCTATCCTTAATGCAGCCCCTAAATGTGTTTTATGCACACATTGAATTTATTATTGATACGACATCACAAAAATTATCTTGATCGAGCACGAATCTCGAGGCAAAAGCTAGTTGGAAACTTCAAAAATTAATTTTGGGAGCACCCAATCTCCGATTTCAGCAAGCTTATAGTCAAACTGAGCGTCTCGGAAATACGAATCCAACGACACCAAATTCAACCCAAGTCCGATCTTCCAAGTGACACTGGGACTAACACCTGACTCCTTATCTCCTACCGCCTACGGTCCTTCTGACCACTGTCGCCTACTACGTACGGTCCATCCGACCTCCATCACCAGACAATGGTCTTTCAGACCCCAGTCTCTTACCGACTACGGTCCTTCAGGCCTTCGTCGCCTACTACGGTCCATCTGACCTCCATCACCAGACAACGGTCTTTCAGACCCCAATCTCCTACCGACTTCGGTCTTTCAGGCCTTCGTCGCCTACTATGGTCCTTCCGACCTCCATCAACAGACAATGGTCTTTCTGACCCCGGTCTCCTGCCGACTGCGGTCCTTCCGACCAGACAAACATGTATATGTAATTCCTACCATATAATGTAATCTATATGATGTAGATTTGCTACATCAATCCAAGGCCTTCTCCCAAGGAAGGGCCTCATTTGTAATCGACTGCAAATACTAGTGGATTCATTCAAACTGGGCCAAGCCCCGTGGTTTTTCCCCCTTTTTAGGGGTTTTCCACGTAAAAACTTTGGTGTCTCTTATGAATGCTACACCCTCTTACTTATCTGTTTGTGTGCTGGATCTTCGTACAATGCTAAGACGTTAAACTAAATATTTCTCTACCGTCGCGAATACTCCAGGACGCAACAATTATTATTAACGAGTGTAACTGATAAGATATCATTACAATATAGGGGTGTATGAGGAGATGGAAGCAGTATGTTGAGTTCTTGTATAAGTCTATTAAGCTATAGAGTGTCAGTGTTAATCATAATGGTAATGACTGACACTGAACTTCAATGGAGGATCGAGAAAATATTTTTTGCTTCTTAACTATCCAAAAGATCAATATGGATCCTAAGAAGGAACAAATCCCTATGGTTGGGTTAGGCTCAATACACTCCATTTCATATATTAGATATGTTGGAGGGGGTCTCATAGTTTGGTTTGACTGAGCTATATTAAAGTTGGATGAAATTTAGTTTTTAGTATTTTTTGGGTTTAAAAGTTTCATGTGACAATGATTATGAGCATTATTAATAATTTTGGGTAGGTTTTTAATGTGATTTTTCATAAGAAGCAAGGTTCAGTGATATAGATTATAAATATTTAAAAGTTTTGTAACCTTTGAAAATGCACTTAAATTGGGTGAGTTATAAGACTTTTTTTTTTTTTTTGATAAAACCCACCGAAGGGGCCTACGCGTTAATATCAAAAATCGGTTACAAGATCCTTAAAAGGACCCTCTAGCTCGCTACTGCTCATAAGAGCTACAGGCAAAAAAGAAACAAAAATTCCTAAGAGCCGGAGGTTCCTAAAACTACGAGTACAAGAAATGCGTAAAGAAAACCTAGGGCTGTGAGTATACAACACCCAAAAAAGGAAGAACTTCAATATTCTGATCAGCTCAATCTTCCTGCAAACAAAGCACCAGATATCCAAAGAAATAAAAGACAAAGTATAAACTAAGAGTACCTTGCAATCCTTGAAGCTCCCTAAGATAGCATTAAAATTGTTCCTGCAATAAGCACTCCAAAAAAGGATATGAGTAATAATAAAATTATAAGAATTAAAAGCCCAATACTTCCTATTAACGTAAAAAACCTTCTGGCTACCATCCAGATGAACAAGCTCATACCCAATACTCCAAGAATACAAGCAAACCGTCCAACCACTCCCATTTAAAGAATCAGCATAAGAGCAATTGTAATCCCATAAGCTATTACTACCAGCCTCCAAATCAGAAAGAAAACAGATAAATTTCTGGCACTCATTCGGAATACTATGGAAATAGAAATTGCTAAATAGCCACCACAAAAATTTCATAAGGTTCCAGCATAAAAGATACAAAGCCCACTCCAAATAGCAGCAAATAAAAAACCCCACCGCCTCATTGCACATCCAAAAATCCCAGAAAAAATTACAAGGGAACCACCAGACCCCAGCAGAAACCAGGACAACAAAAAAACCTACCAGCTAACGGAAAATCCAAAAACCCAGCAGCACAACCACCAGCCAACCCCGACAAAAACAGCATAGACCCAAAAAACATTAAGCTACTTATGCCAAATATAAGGTAAACCAGTTTTATCAAGTATAATCATGCCTTTAAGAGGAACTGGAATATCATAAACTGAATATTCCAGAAAAATTTCACTCTCAGTACCAAAGTTAGCAAGCCAATCCGTACACGCATTACCTTCGCGATAAATATGGGAGATAGTAAAGTTAAGTAAGGAGAGATCCATTCTAATTTTTCTTATAGTGTAAAATTCTTGAGGGAAACTCACATCATTCTTAGAAAAAATATGAACAACAAGAGTAGAATCAACTTCGATATTAACATTCTGTAAACCCAACC
>NW_021319443.1:363961-383256 GCF_001605985.2 Dendrobium catenatum
CGAGGCTTCAGCGGTGGTCCGGCGAGGCTTCGGCGGTGGTCCGGCGAGGTTCCGGCGGTGGTCGAGGAGGAGCTTCTTCCTTCCTTCCTTCTCCTCTTCCTTCTCTTCTTTCTTGAGTCCCCCCTCTCATGAGAAATGAGGGCTCTATTTATAGATTTTCTGGAGTGGCATGGCCCGTAAATAGGCGTGAGATCAGGGGCGATTGGGGAGTGGTCAAATGGACGACCGATATCGAATCATACGATCGTGCACCGTTCGTTGTTCATTTGAAGGCTATAATGATGTTGGAATTCGGTGATCTTGGGCTCGTTGGATTCGTCTCGTCGAGCCGTTCGATTCGAGTATAAGCTCGTCAAAATCAGAGACCGTTTGGTAACTTAAATTGCAGTTTGAACCTTCCAACAGTGCTTTGAGCCCTTGATTCGGACTCATTTGGGCTCGGATTGGGTTGATCTTGGTGTCGTTGGGTTCGTATTTCCGAGACGCTCAGTTTGACTGTAAGCTCGCTGAAATCGGAGTTTGGGTGCTCCCATAATTAATTTTTGAAGTTTCCCACTAACTTTTGTCTCGAGATTCGTGCCCGATCAAGCTAATTTTTTGATGCCGTATCAATTCTGATTAATGAACCGAATATCTTCATAAATTTTTATTTTCATAAAGATACCAACAATGATAGTTGTATTTTGATTGCTTGATCACATATGCTGAGCCCATGCTTGCAGAGTAGTGGAATCAACTTAACTACTGGAGTGAAGGTTTTAGAGCGATAGCCTCTTGTTTTTTTGGCAATGTGGCTGCTCGAGGAAAAGATATGTTTAGGATTAGGTAAGATTTAGGCTTCGGTTGGGACGGCTTTCTTATTACTTCTTAAAGCAGCTTTCTAGTATAAAAATTTTAATTTTTGTACTAAGAAGCTACTTTAGGAAGCAGAAAGAAAGCCGTCCCAAACAAAACCTTAATTAAAAAACACTAATTAGGAAAGAATTGATATAAGAAATCTTAGAATATTCTATCATCTAATGACTTCAATTTTATGTTGGCTTAGAATTGGGGTAAAGTATTGGATGGTTTGAGTCGATGGTATGGCAATCGGTTTAATTATTTGAAAGGGTGCAAAGCATGGAAAAATAAAATAAAATAATATACTAAAATATTTTGATACAAATATTTATGTAGATTAGGGCAATCAAAATTGGGTCACGGGTCAGATTCGGATCAAACCCGAAGAAACATCTCTTTCCTCTCTCTCTCTATGAGGAGATGGTGATATATATATATATATGCAATGTGGTGCTACATACCACATTGCCACAAACGCTAAATCAAAAAACTCAGGTTATTGCAAAACATAAAACAAAATGGGTTATACACTGCGGCGCTATATATTACTATGCTCGCCAGTGCATTGCCACAACACTATAGTTCAAAAATTTTATATTTAATTTCAAATAAATTTATTTTCTTTTTAAATTCCCATTCTCTCTTCTTCTCTTTTCTTCCTGACTAGCTGAAGGAATGGATGGAGAGAGAGAGAGAGAGAGAGAGAGAGAGAGAGAATATATTATGGAGCATTTTGGTCTGGTGGTCCTGTTACAAAATTTCTTCTGATTATAGTAGTTAACATGATTCTCACTTTATTTTCAAAAATATTGATTTCTAGGTTTTATCTCTCGAATATGCTAATATATCCCTATTTCAAGATTTAAGTAACTTTCAATATGTAGTTTATTATATGTTATAAATATAAACTTTTAGAACCTTTTCATATGATGATATTGGAATTTCATCCGTTAGAATTGCATATATAAATTTATATGTGAATTGCATTATAATTTGGCACATATAAAAGAATATAAACACATCTCTTTGATATATATGACATACATGGGATTTAAGGATTTTCCATTTTGACATGCAAAAATACATGTAATGATTATGCATTAATTTTCATATTTTATCTGCATCATAGTAATTATGAAAATAAGATTTGGAATATGTATGTATAAACGATTGTAGATTAACTGGGCATTAATTAGAATAAGATACCCAAATGAAGATATAAGATATGAGAGCTATAAGTGTACAAGATTGAAGCAAGATATTAAGGGATTAATAAGTGTTTAAGATTAGAGCAAGATACCAGCAAGATATTTGTAAGAGACAAGAATTCTAGTTAATGACCAATAGTTTATAAATATTTATATTGTATAGTGAGACAAGATATGATTTCATATGACATGCATATATGAATATTATTCATATATTAAAAAAAATGGCAAGACCTATAATACCAATACAAAGGTTATTTTATAAAATAATTGAAATTTTTTGATGTTCGATATCATGGCTATTGCATTTATAATGATTTTTGGGTTATATCAAATCTACGGAATTCTGAATGAGTAGTATTGTAAGTATGTTTCCGTTGTTTATATTATCTTGATGAATTAGTAAGATTTGATCGATGATTAAGAAAAAAAAAAGAAATTCAATTCTTTTCAATTTATATTCTAAGGTATGAATAATCTATATGAGTTATAATATTGAAAGCAAACAAACAAACAAGTTTCAGACACATATCAAAATCTGGTAATGAGACAAATCTCAGATTGGAGCTTTTTAGAGGCAATGTGAATACTAATTAAAGGAGGAAAGTGTTGGTCCACAAGGGATCATCTCGAATCTCTCTTTCTATAATAAAAGGATAAGAAAATCTCCACTGTAGAGCAGCTTTAGACCATCTCCAACCGTTTGACAAACAACCGAATGAAGACCCTCATGAGTCGCAATCGAATGCCTTTTCCTCCGCCATTTGATCACGAATGAACAGTGCGACGCCAATATTGACGTTGCATTGTTCATCTGTGCCATTTTTTGGTATGTACCGAGCTTGCGAAAGAAAGGCGCGAAAGAAAAGAGCGACGGTTAGGGGGCACAATGACGTTCGATTGGAGATGAATCACGACACTTTTTGGTTTCACTGCATTTTGCATTGAAAAATGAGATTTTTGGTTGGGGATGCCCTTAGTGTAGAAGACTGGAGATGGCATATGACATACGGTGGAGGAGCCTAGGCAACTATGGAATAGTTAGACGAAACATGACTATATAGCCTATAAGATGCTCTGAGAGATATTATTGATTGTCATCACCAATTCCTACCACATTATTAACAATTCAGGGATTTAAAAGATAGTTCTAAGAAAGGGTGTTGAAGAAATAGATCATGCACTTTGTTATTTGTTTGAAGACAAATTTGTGAGATAGTTTATAAGTTACTTAAGATGTCAAGATTTCATGATATTTATAATTCAGTTAAGAGGATCTTAATTTGAGTCTTATCATATTGGAAGCTAACCTAATCCAATATAATTTAAATATAATGTAGATTTAGAAGAATGCTTTTCTTAAAATAATCAACATGATATAATGATATTAGATGTCATAGAAAAACTAAAGTTAATGCAAAGGCTTATTTAGGCATGGCAGAGTGTGACGTCCCAGACATCAAAAGTGAAAGGATTCGTCTGACATTCTTTTTCTTCTTCTTCTTTTTTCTCAGATCAATACAGACATCCAGAAATGATAATTGCATTACAAAAAATAAATACATCAAAATACTATAATTCACATTTCGACATTTCATATACACAGTCCAAAAGAACATGTACAATATCCACTCGGGCTACAAAACAATGCGAGAACCAAAAACTATGAAAAGACTATACTATCATCTGAAAGAAGCTTCACGCGGGAGGCTCTACACCTGAAATCATTAACCACATATAATGAGCTTAAATAGCACAGCAGATCACCAAAGCCTACAACTGAAATCAAAGCACGATACATAAACAATTTGCATGTCAACCAATCAAATCAATAACAGTCACATACACTTGATTATTGAATTGATGCAGGTACGAAAATCAATACAGAAACAGTAATCAATGTAATAACAGAAATCAATGTATAAACAATAGAATCCAAAATCATCAATGATATAATCAGTGAACAGTAGAAAATCTATAATGTTCAATAAATCAGTACGTGCATCAAATCTCTACAGAAGTCGTCTAATCTATCCCATCAGTTTATAACATCAGTCGAGTCAATGAAGTGGAATCGTATCACACCATACCAACATACACTTGCAAACTCCAGTTATTTTTCACTTGCTCAATTAATCATATGCAACCCAGAAATCAATATCCCGAGCTCAGTGAATCACATGTCACTTGCTCAGTATATCACGTGCATAAAGTTAGTACAGTGAATCAGTAGCAGCAGTGTATGTATCAATATCAATAACAATCCAATGACGACATGAACGATTATGCTATAATAGTGAAATCATATAGTAACAGTAAATCTTGACAGTAACAATAAATCCTCAGTAAATGAGTCAGTACTAGTAAATCCGTCAAATCAAATACGATTAATATCACTCAATCATATCAATAGAATCAATCAGATCAATAAAGAAACCACTTCCGGTCAATAATGTCAAACGGTATGAAATCACATAAAATAATCAATTCAATACATCGTAATAACAGTTGAATCAAATCAATAATAACAATTAAAATCAATCAATACAGTAAAATCATATTCTAGATCACGTGCTCGATAAATCACATGAATTACATGAATCACATGTATCAGGGTATCACATGTATCGGTCAGTATTCGGTGTATCACATGCCATAAGATCAATGCAATGAATCAGTAGTATTAGTGAATCAGTAATATCAGTGTCGGTATCGGTATTAGTATCTGTAGTATCAATGAATCAATGGTATCAATAAGTCTATAGTATCGATGAATCAATAATATCGGTATCCATAAGATCAATGAATCAATGAATCGATGCAATGACAGGAAACTCATAAGTCCGTACAGAATTCAGATAATCACAAAAATCGTATATAATCAAATGAAATAAGATATTCAAATACTTGATTATAATCAAACAGCTGATACAGAAGAACTGAATTTATTTTGAACAGCAGAATATTCAAGTCAGACTTTGCAGAACCAGCGAAATCGTACAGAACAAGCAGAATCATACAAAATAAACGAAATTGTACAGAACAAACAAAATCATACAGAATAAATGGAATCGTACAGAACAAACAGAATCATACAGAATAAACAGAATCGTACAGAACAAACAGAATAAACGGAATCATACAGAATAAACAGAATCATACAGAATAAACGGAATCGTACAGAACAAACGGAATCATACAGAATAAATGGAATTGTACAGAACAAACAGAATTATACAGAATAAACAGAATCATACAGAACAGAATTCAAATCATAAAAGCACATTTCACATAATAGATATCACCTTCCCGGACCCTGACAGAATCTCAACGGATTCTGGCCCCTTATGCCTCCCTTCCCTAACACTAATAGAATCTCAACGGATTCTGGCCCCTTATGTCTCCCTTTGTGCTTATAACATCAGAACATAACAGATATTCAGAATTTCCGGAACATAACTTATTTTCAGAGTTCATAGCTCATTTCAAATTTCCCAGACCCAGACAACGGAATCACATAGAATTCCGGCCCCTTATAACTCCCTTTGATAGCATGCACACATCAAAGCATTCAAATCAGAAAATCGGATTTCGTTAAAAAATTCGTCAGCGGCATAACGACAGTATACGAAATTTATACAGAATTCATAGATTCAGAAAATTACCAAATTACCAGAAATCATGTAAAACAACGTTGCAAAGCTTTTCTTGTACTGAAGCAATATTTTTCAACAGCCAGATAATTTTCTATTCTATAAAAAGCGTACAGAACTCAAAATATCCAGTAAAAATCTTCCAGAAAATACTCAAATCGTACAAAAATATCAGTTCAATAACATACCAAAAGTTCGCGATAAAAGTTTCGTCAATACAAAGATATGCAAGAATTTCGGCAACGGAAACACAAAACTGAGCAGAAAAATACCAAAACTAGAAATCTTCAAAATCAGAAATAGGATTCGGATTTCTTACTGCGAGACGAACAATTATTTCAACAGCGGCGTCGGACGAAAAGCCCACCGCGAGCTCCAAAACCTAGCTTTTTTCCTTTCTTTCCTTCTCTTTCTCTCTCCTGCTTTCTCTTTCTCTCTCTTCAAAAATCATTCAAAATATCTCAAATCCGATACTTATCAAGCAGGATCGTCCAGGACGATGCCCAGATCGTCCCGGGACGAACTCCTCTGGACACGGATCGTACAGACGAAAATTAATTCCAATTTGTTTCGTCCCTGGACGATGCTCTCTGTTCGGTTCGTCCCGACCCTTACAGGTTCGTCCAGACGAAATTGACATATTCTTAACAATTTTTTTTCAGTTTGTCCGGGACTAAGGTCAGTTCGTCCGGGACTAACAGCACTAAAAAAAATCAGTTTCGGAGAGGTTTTACACAGAGTGATGTGTTCGACCCCATTTTAATTTGTTTGATGTTAATGACAACAACTAGAAGCCAAATGCTGCAATTTGACTAAAGCTTTGCTTGAGACAGCTTTCTTACTGCTTTCTAAAGTAGCTTTCTAGTATAAAATTTTTTAGTTCAAGAAATTTTTGTAATAAAAAAACTACTTTATAAAATAGTAAGAAAACTGTCCCTAACGAGGCCTATGCCTAAAATTCTCAACATTTGTAATTAAACATTCTTATGTGTTTAGATGTACTTGCCTCTAACAAAGCAATATAGACGAATGTTAAGTAATCGTCGTGTATGTATATAGTGATTACTACTAATTGAATTGAATGAATTGCCTAAGAAAATTTGGGAGGCAATGTCATAGCAAGTGGCGGAGCCAGAAAGTTTATCAAGGGGGGGCCTAAATTATGTTATTAAAATTTTCCCTCAACTTTTTTCATCCGGGCTTGGGACCGGCATAGGCAGTTTTAAAAACTTTTTTATTAATAATTATCCAAAAACATATAATATTAAATATAAGAGAGTAAACAACTTACAATTTATAACGTCGACTCTTCATATTCTGAAAGAGTTGAATGATTACTTCATTATCAATAGAATCCAAAATATCTTTTTCAACATAAGCAAGTAATAAATCATTCATCCATTGATCGTCAATCCTATTTCGCAGCCAATTTTTTATGATATTCATGGCAGAAAATGCTCTTTCGACGCCTGCTGTAGCAATGGGTAATACCAATGCCAGTTCAAGTAATCTAAAAACAACAGGATATACTATATCCTTCCTGCATTGGATCATTTTTTCAGCAAGACTTCTTATATCTTTTAATGAAGAGAACTGATCATCAGATCGCATATCCATAATATAAGTATCCAATTGATTTTGAAGAATCGTCTGATCAAAAGGACTAAAATCAGTTGGATAAAACTGTGCCATTCTAATCAACTTATCTTTGTTGAATGCATTAAAACCATTATTAGGATTCAAACATGCAATACACAAAAGCAGTTCGGTATTTGCTTCTGTAAAACGATTGTTCAGCTCTTGAAGCTGCATATCAAGCACTGTGTAGAAAATGTCAACCCGAAAATGATATAAATTTGTTATATCTTGAGCTCTGCGACGAGGACGACCACGAGCAACCCATTTATCATCCATATGCGGAACATTTATTTTCTGCTGCTCACAAAATAAAGTTACACTGTTGATGAAGTCAACCCACTTATTATCTCTCATATCCTGCAATCTCATTTTACATATTCGCACTAAAGACATAGCATTTATAATATCTTGTTCTACTCGCTGCAAAGCTTGCGATAGTTCATTAGTGATACCAAGTACCTCTTTCATCAAATGAAGGCAAAAGGAGAATTCAAATGTCTGTAATGATTCTAATAATGCATAGGCTTCACCTTTTTGTTCTGAGCTTGCACAATCCTCCAAAATAATTTCCAGAACATCAATCACTGTAGAGAACATTGTGATTAACCTATTATTGATTCGTAATGTGAACCCCATCGTGTTTCACCTGCACGCTTAAGGGTTATTTCTTGATTTAAGCCTCGCCCTGTTAACAGTTTTCCACTTTGTAATGCATTTATTGTCTTCTCGCATTGTAGTTCTCGTACCTGATCACGCCGCTTACAAGAAGCACCAACAATATTCATCACATTTGAAATTAAGGTAAAAAATAAAGCAATATGAACATGACCTTTTGCAACTACCACCAATGCTAATTGAAGCTGATGTGAGAAACAATGAATGTAATGTGTTGAAGTATTTTTATTTAGAAATAGAGCCTTTAAACCATTGAACTCACCTCTCATATTGCTAGCGTCATCATAACCTTGACCCCTTATTTTAGAAATGCTCAAACCATATGATGAAAGGAGTTCTTCAGTTGCCATCTTTAGACTGTTCGCTGTTGTATCTGGCACATGAGAAATCCCTAGAAAATGTTCTATAATCACACCTTTATTGTCAACAAAGCGCACTATAATTGCCATTTGCTCTTTACCTGATGTGTCACGTGATTCATCAACTAAAACTGAATAAAACTTTTCACCAATCTCATCAGATATAAACTTTGTGATTGCAATAGCGAAACCCCTTGTAATATCCTTATGAATATCGGGTGCAATTAATTTCAAATTCTCAGGTGCATTCTTTAGCACCGCATCGTCTATGTCTTTGTTATGTTCTGCTAGAAACTGCACTAATTCTAGAAAATTACCCTGATTTTTGGATGTAGAAGACTCGTCATGTCCTCGAAAAGCTAGTCCTTGTTTCAAAAGAAATCTTATGCAATCAACAGAAGTATTGAGGCGGGTACGATATGCAATTGTAGCTTGATCTGATTGTTTTTGGAAAAGAAATCCAATATGTTGGCTTTGTCTCATTAGGTCTTCACAACTTCGTCTAGCATTATTATGCGTACTATTATGACTTCCAACATGAAGATCAAATTTGTTTGTTTTTTTCCAATTTGAAAATCCATTTTTATTGAATGCCTCTTCCTCTTCATTGCCTCTCCCGGATGTTCTGAAAAGATAACAATATAGACAATATGCTTTGTCTTTACATATGCTATACTCTAGCCAATCAAAATATTTGTCAAACCAACTAGGATTAAAGCGTCTATCTTTCATCCCACATTTACTTTTCGAAAAATCATGACTACGAGGTTGAAATGGTCCTTTTTGTAAATATGTTCTCCGAATTTCATCTCGAATGTTATGATTAAAATTATTAATAGGAATTCGTAGACCAGGATCAGATGGAAGATTTTCTACACTTATTTCCACATTGCTTGTTTTTGGTAAATCAACATCCATTCGAATGCGTTTTTCATTTTGCACTTCAACCTTATTGCTATTTTCATCTGTATCATTTGATGCTTTTGAACTCGAAGATCGCTTGAAATATCTCTCCATGGTGCTCAAACTTGTACTCAAGGATCACTTGAAACAAAATCTGATTGCTAAGAAAAATTCATAAATCAAATTTTATCCAAAAGAATCATCTACAATCATCTGTTTTTTTTTTTTTTAAAATGATCTTTTGCTAATTTGCTGTTTTAAAAATTTTGAATATTCTAACTTCTAAGAGTGTTCCTGCGGTGGTCCGGCGAGGTTCTGCGGTGGTCCGGCGGCTGTCGAGGAGGAACTCCTTCCTTCTCTTCTTCCTTCTCTTCTCTTCTTCTCTCTCTTGCTTGGATCCTCTCTTGTGAAGAATGAGGGCTCTATTTATAGATTTTTTGGAGTGGCATGGCCAGTAAATAGGCGTGAGATCAGGGGCGAATAGGGAGTGGTCAAATGGACTGCCGATATTGAATCCTACGACCGTGCACCATTCGTTGGCCATTTGGAGGCTTTAATGATGTCAGAATTCAGCGATCTTGGGCTCGTTGGATTCGTCTCGTCGAGCCGTTCGATTCGAGTATAAGCTCGTAAAAATCGGAGACCGTTTGATAACTCAAATTGCTGTTTGAACCTTCCAACAGCACTTTGAGCCCTTGATTCGGACTCATTTGGGCTCGGATTGGGTTGATCTTGGTGTTGTTGAGTTCGTATTTCCGAGACGCTAAGTTTGACTGTAAGCTCGCTGAAATCGGAGTTCATATGCTCCCGAAATTAATTTTTGAAGCTTCTAACTAGCTTTTGCCTCGAGATTCATGCCCGATCAAGATGATTTTGCGATATCGTATCAAGTACTTTGTGTCAATAGATTTAAGTTTCTTGTTAGACAATGCATACAATACAAAAGCAATGAAAGGGTTAATTAATTTTCAGAAGAAATTAGTATGTGTAGCACCTGGTGATTTATGTTTTTTTACTTTATATCTTTTTTATTTGGGAAAGTTTTGTATGCATCATAAGATACAAATAAAAATTCTCCATGTGAACATGATTGTTCATATACACCGCTGCAATTTTGGAATTTTGTGGCCACTAAAACCGTTGCAATAACTAGCTGTTCACATTATCTACCACAGTGGTCGTAAAACCACCGCAAAATATCGTTACAGTGCATTGTAATCACAACGACGTGCAGCGATTTTATAATTGCTGCAAAGAAATTTGTAGTAGCTAAAACCGATGGGGAAGATCAAATTTTGTGCTGCGATAGCCCTATTTTATGGTAGTGATCATATAATAGGATTTCTTGTTTTTTCAACTGCTACCGTATTCTTTTAGCTTGATTTAATTAAGATTTTATTTTGAATATCTTTCTTATTACTTTTTAAAAGAGCTTTCTAGTACAAAAAAAAAATGAATAAAATTTTTTTTACAAGATATTTATTTAGAGAGCAATAAAAAAGCTGTCCCGCATGAATCTCAAGTTTTTGTTTGGGACAACTTTCTTTATGGTTCTTAAACCAACTTTTTAATATAAAAATTTTAATTTTGGTACTAAAATACTGCTTTAAGAAGCAGCAAGAAAGCCATCTCAAACTAAACTAGGGCTAAGTTAAGCATAGTTTTCATCCATTTTTTATTTAAATTATTTACCAGTGCCCAAATGCTTCCTTATACAGCTAGTTTACAATTTATTCTCTTTTATTGTAGCGTTTGCTGATGAAATTAGGCGATTATACACTGTTATTTGCTGTAAATAGTTCCTATGTGCTCTTTGATTTTATTTCCAGTAAGGGGTTGGATTCTTCTTGTTTGCCTTTGTAGCTAGGTTATGTTCTTGCTGCCTAATAAATTATTAATTACCAATACTAGTTTTTAAAAAGCAATTAGCAGGTGAGTAGTAAGATGCGACACGCAATCTCCATGCATCTATTACAGCTAGCCATGTACTGCGGTCGCTGAACGCACATGCAAGCATTATAAGTTGTTCAAAGCAAAAGAGAACTTTTTTTTCCTCTCACGATGTGTGTTCGCTGGTCGTGGTGGTTTGTTGTGTGAACAGCCAAGTTGAATGTAAGCAAGCAGAGTTCTATTTGAATTTTATTCATTCATTAATGGGTTAGTACATATAAATTTTAGCTAACAAGCTTACTAAATGAAAGCAACGCTCAAGCTGCATAAAACGTTAGCATGAAAAACAAGAAGAAGAAGAACACTAAAACACAGAGCAGAGTATAAGCCATTAGAAGAACTCTTGAGCTCTATCATTCTCGGATGCCTCTCCGGCTGCTACAGTAGCTAGTATAAGTAACTGAGTTAGTTACAAAGCAGTGGTCCGGATTATCTCAACAGAGATCAGACGGCTTTGGGAAAAGGGTGGACTGCCAAGGCAGAGTAAGTGGATGAAGAACTTTATAGTGCAGCCGGCTTATCAACATGAAGAGCTACACATCTGGTCACCTTATCAGCCCCCCTCAAGTTAAGGATGGTGGTCGAATCGTTAACTTGTCACGAAGAAGCTCAAACCGAGTGACCGAGAGCGGTTTGGTAAAAATATCGGTAGATTGATCAATGGTAGGAATGTGATGAACGGAGATGAATTGTGACGACCGGATGCAATCACGTATGAAGTGAAAATCAATTTCGATGTGCTTAGTTCTTGCATGAAAGATGGGGTTATTGGCTAACGCAAGTGCGAAGATGTTGTCACAATAGAGCTTTGTTGGACTAGAAAGAGGAACTTTAAATTCTGTCAACAAGCGACGAAGCCAAATAACATCACAGGCAGCGGTGGAGATAGCTCTATACTCAGCCTCGGTTGATGAACGAGCAATTGAGGTTTGCTTTTTAACAGTCTAAGAAACAAGTGTGCTGCGAAGGAAAGCACAGTATCCAGTGACAGATCGTCTGTCGGATTTATCCGATGTCCAATCGGAATCAGCGAAAGCCATTAGCTGTAATGTATCACGAATGATAGGTAGACCAAGTTGAAGAGAACCTTGAATGTACCTTAGAACTCGTTTGAGTAATTGGAAGTGAACCATGTACGGTTGATGCATATGTTTGCAGAGGAAATTTACCGCAAAGAGCAGAACCGGTCTGGTTAACGTCAAGTACTGCAGCGAGCCAACAATTTGGCTTTAGAATTCAGGACGAGTATATAGCAAATCACTCGAGTCAGCCATTGGTAAGACCGTGGGCAAGGGAGTAAGAACAGCTTTGCATTCAGACATGGCTGCTTTTTGAAGAATCTCCTTGGCATAATGAGCTTGGCTGAGATGAATCCCATATGAGGTATGAGTTGCTTGTAAACCGAGAAATTGGTTGAGACTGTCCAGATTGCTCATATGAAACTAAGAGTGTAGATTTTGAACTAACCTCTGTATCTCGGTATTGTTGTTACCAGTCAGTAGTATGTCATCGACATACACAAGTATATACAACTGAATAGAATTTCAATTGTATATGAGAAGGGATGGGTCGGCTGTGCTTGTGGTAAAGCCATAAGTTAGAAGATAAGTGGACAACATCTCAAATCACTGTCGAGGAGATTGTTTGAGACATAAATGGCCTTTTTTTAGTAAACAGACATGATTTGGATATTGAGGATCCACAAATCAAGTGGGTTGTTTCATATAAACTTGCTCATGTAATTTTCCATGTAAGAATGCGTTAGACACATCAAGTTGTAATATTGAACACTTATTGGAGACGGCAACAAATAACCAAATTGTGGCAAATTTAGCCACTGGACTGAATGTCTCATGATAGTCTAATCCATGCTCCTGCTTGAAGCCTTGAGCAACAAGTCGCGCTTTGTAACGTGCAACAGAACCGTTTGCATTATATTTTGTCTTATATAGCCATCTGCAGCCTAACAGATTTTGACCGGGCTCATATGGAACCAATAGCTAGGTACCTTGTTGTTGTAATGCCTCAAATTCGCTGCTCATAGCTTTGCACCAGGCTAAATATTTGGCTGCTTGAGTAAAGCCAGAGGGACTAGCAGGGATTACTTGATGATCAAGATAAAAAATCTTCTTCGGTTTAAGCTTGCCCGTTTGAGCCCTGGTAGGCATATGATGTTTAGGTGTGGGGTCTGTAGCAGAAGAGTTGGTAGGTGGCTGAGGAAGTTCAAATATAGGATCAGCAGACGTAATTGATATAGGTACGGGATGATGAGGACTTTGGAAAGCTGGAGTTGGAACAAACAAAGTGTGTTGAATAGATGATGCAGGGATTAATGTAGCTGGAGTAGAAATTGCATTGGGAGCAGGTGGTGGACAGTGAGGTTTGATAGACTTGAAGGGAAAAAAGGATTCATGAAACTGAAAATGTCGAGAAATGTAAGTTTTAGATGTTTTGAAATCAAAACATCGATAGCCTTTTGAATTGGGAATATAGCCAAGGAAGATACAAGGCTGGGATCGAGGAGCCAGTTTGTGTGAGAGATGAGTTGAAAGCCAGGGATAAACCAGGCATCAAATGTGCATAAATGGGAGTAACTGGGAGGTCTTTTATACAGGTATTCATAAGGAGATTTATGATGGTTAGATGAGGTTAGTAACCAGTTGATTACGTAAATGGCCGTAAGAAGAGCATCTGTCCAAAACTTACCTGGTAAGTGAGCATCAAACAACATCGCTCTCATGGTTTCAACAACATGGCGATGTTTCCTTTCGGAAACGCCATTTTGCTGGGGCGTGTAAGGGCATAAAGTTTGATGAATAATACCAAAGGTATTTAAATGAGTTTGAAAAGTTGAGTTCATATATTCTCCACCACGATCCGAGCGAAGTATTTTAATTTTAGTTTGAAATTGATGTTCAACAAGTTGCTTAAAGCATAGAAACGTGGAACACACTTCAGATTTAGCATGAAGGGGAAAAACCCATGAATAGCGACTAAAATTATCAACAAAGATAACATAATAATGGTAAGATTGCATTGAAACGATTGGGGAGGGACCCCACACATCACTGTGAACGAGTTCTAAACATTTTGTAGATCTAGTAGAAGACAAAGGAAACGAAAGATGCCTACATTTAGCCTGAGCACAGGCGGTACAATGATAAGAACTATTGGCAGCAAAGCTTGAAGGGAAAATTGCGGGTATGAATCTTTGAGTTGTAGGAGACAGGTGGCCTAAGCGTTGATGCTAAACGGAGATGTTGGGAGCAGCAGCTGTTGTAGAAAAATAGTATGACTGTGGAGAAGCAGATGCTTGACGATTAATTGGGTAGAGTCCATGAAGATTGGGACTGTGGAGAAGAGTTCTGCTGCTCTTGGAATCCTTTATGAGAAAATCATTAGCATCAAGTAAGACATAACAAGTATTGTCAGAGGTTAGTTTGTGAATTGAAATGAGATTATGTGAAAGTTGTGGAACGTGAAGGAATTTATACAAATGAAGCTTACGCAGGGGTGTGGGCAACAAACATTGGCCAGTGTTAGCAATTTATAGATGCTGTCCATTTCCAACTTGAACATTGGAATTGCCTGTATACGGTTGAATGTTCTGAATCTGAGAAGCATTTGAGGTTAGGTGTTCAGTGGCACCGGAGTCTAAAAACCATTCAGCTTGCTGCGAGTTATCAGTGGTGATATAAGCTTGAGGTGTGGACGTGTAATTGGTATCGTGTCGATACCAGCAGTTTACGGCAGAATGCCCTGGCTTTCCACAAATCTGGCATTCTAAAGAAGTGCGAGGCCTTCGTCCACCACGGTTAGTTGCTTGATTAACACCATTAATTGGTGGTCTACCAGACGCACTATGTCCTGGTGTGGAATGAGCGGTAAAAGTCCCACAGCCTCGTCCACGAGCAGACGAACGTCCACGGTATGAACCTCTGGTAGAAGCTAGAGCAAGATTTGGATCACCTGTTGAAGTATTGAGTGAGTCACGGCTCATGTCTGCATTTAAGTGAAGTTCTTCACTGTACAGCATCGAATAGAAGTCATCGACAGAGAGGATTGAGCTGTGTTCGTATTGCAGTTTTGAATGACTGGTATGTGGTAGGCAGTCCATTCAAAGTATAATATATGATATCTTCAACGTCGATGGTTGATCCAGCAGCAGCAATTGCATCAATCTTATTTTTGATCTCAGAAAGGTACTGGAACATTGTTTTATCACCAAGTTGCAGTTGGTGTAGTTCACCTTTAAGTTGAAGAAGATGAGATCGATTGGACGACTGTAGTCGCCGTTCAATAGTTAACCATATTTCATGAGATGAGTTAAGGTTGAGTATATAAGGCAGGAGAGAAGCTGAGACAGTGGAATAGATTACAAACGCTAGATGCTGGTCAATCAGTAGCCAAGCAGCGTAGAGAGGGTTGGCCTTACTGTTGCCATTTGAGTCGGTGATCTGTTTCACCGGTGGCACAATAGTTCCAGTTAGGTACCCATCAAAATTGTTTGCGGTGAACAATTTTAAAAGCTGAGATTTCCATATCAGATGGTTTTCGGTCGTCAGTTGAACAGTGACCATAGATTTCACATTTGCCATAAAAAACTTCAGCTGCTGTGGGATAATAACTTCACTGGGAGATGAGTTTGAACCAAAGTCCTCCATCAGAGTTGTGGAAGACGATGCTACCATAAAAGCGAAAGCTGGAGGAGACGCCTACAGCTCTGATACCATGAAAGCAATGCTTAAGCTGCATAAAACGTTAGCATGAAAAACAGGAAGAAGAAGAACACTAAAACACAGAGTAGAGTATAAGCCATTAGAAGAACTCTTGAGCTCTATCATTCTCGGATGCCTCTTCGGCTGCTACAGTAGCTAGTATAAGTAACCGAGTTAGTTACAAGGCAATTGGCTGAATTATCTCAACAGAGATCATACGGCTTTGGGAAAAAGGTGGACTGCCAAGGCAGAGTAAGTGGATGAAGCACTTTATAGTGCAGCGGGCTTATCAACATGAAGAGCTACATATCTGGTCACCTTATCACTAAACTCCCTAAAACAATGGTGATATTGTTCGGGATGGATTTCTTACTGCTTATTAAAGCAGTTTTCTAGTAAAAAATTTGTACTAGAAAACTGTTTTAAAAATATAGCAGTATGAAAGTTGTCCCAAATGAAGCTTATATCTCCCAACCAAAGTGAGTTTATTATTAGAGGTTGGAACATCCTTGATAATATTTTCTTGGCTTAGGAAATTATGCATATTATTAATTTGAAATAGAGAGATATGAATGTAAATATAAATCTCAACTTAGATATGGCTAAAGATTAGGATTGTGTTTAATGGTCTTTTCTTCTTACTATTATGGAAATTTTTGGTTTTTATTCTAGATTCATAAATAAAGTTAGGGTGTGAACTGTTTGGAAGGGTTAACCTATCTCCCCTCTCATATTGATCATCATAGTTGAACAGCACTCTAGAGGGTTGAATCAGCACTTACAGAGAAACCATTCCATCATATAAAACTTAGGGTGTGAAGTGTTGGTCTCTCATCATATAAAATTTTGGGTGTCAAGTAAGAGTACGATTATTGGATGAGTTGGAATAAGATTTGTTTTCCAATCTATAAAGACGAATTTATAATCAGATCTTTCTTTGATTTGGCTAAAGTCATGTTTCTAACGTAGTGGTGGCGCTTTAGGATAAATAAATCCTTTTAGTCTAACTTTATTCATGCTATTATTGTCATTCTAAGCAACCGGTCCTTCCAGAAAAGATGATTGTTAATCTAAATGTGAAAGAAGACTCCACAACATTAAAAATGAGGCTAAAAGGTTATTCTATTAGTTAAAAAGGAAATTTAGTTTCTCCTTATGATATAATATGTGGGTTGGCTCTCTAAGATTGCTTGATTCTTTAACTGTCACTTATTTAAAGCTCAATACAGTTGAATTCTTTAATAATAAGAATTAAGACATTTGTTGGTTTTTTGAATTTCAGCCAAATGTCATGGTTGCCACATTTTTATACATGTACTATAATCTTGAGTATGATCACATGATATTTTGGAATTGTGGTGCTATGACCACCTTCTTCTTTGTTAATAATTTACAATATTATATAAAAAAATTAACTTGATAGCCTTATGTCACATCTCTTAATGAAAGCTATCTCCATCAACTTTTGTATGCTTATGTGGGGAATCCTAAACAGTTTCATCTTGTGGATAAAATTTTACAAATTAGAAGCATTAATTTAGGCTCTAAATGCCTAACTCCACCATTCTTAGAAATGGTATAGCTATCCTTAAATAGGTATTAAATATACCTAGTTAGAAAGGACATTCAAAATTAAACTCAAATAAACTTGCTTGATCGACCTTTGTGTAATGAAATACTGTTATGATTTGATTAATGCATTGTTAGTATTAATTTTCTATAGTTAAATTAGTATTTTAAATACCAATTGAGGCATAGTGCAACTTAAATTAAGCCTAACTTGGGTATGCTCACTAGACCTAATTGAACCTTTTTGACCCAAAAGGTTAATATGATTTAAGACAAGTGCTCATGTTTGAACAAAAATAAATTTATGTCACCCATTAAATAGCTAACCTAGGCTAGTTCAGTTGCTACCAATGCTCAAGACCAATTCTCCTATGTTGGGGTTAACCTAAAAAAATTTAAGACAAATTTGAAGCCTAATAGAATGTAATCAATCCTAATTATACAAGCTTAATATGAAATAAATATAATAAATCTACAGAGTTGAAGAAGGTTAATTACTATTGCTCAACCTAAAGCTCTTCATCAAATCTTCAATATTTAATTGGATTTCTCTAGCCTCCTAATCCATAATAGGGTGGCTAGCTAGCTCAAATTAAAGGGATAAAAAGGATAAAATTAAGTTATTATTTCACAAATCTTCCACCCCATTCTAATAGCTATTTCTCTTCTCCAATAACTCCCAATAACCCTTGAACCACTCTAAACTATCAAGCTAACAAAGACTCAAATTGACCTTAATCTTTATAAAGTTATAGGGCTTCTTAATTATTGATTCTTATTAAATTCTCCTCCTCATGCTTTAAAAAGTTCATTTATAAAAATCAGGCATAAATTACATTCCAATTAGGCATACCCGGCCCTCTAATGCCCTAAGTCTACTAACTACTTTGATCATTGGATACACCATAAAACAATCTTTTTTAATTTTACCACTTAGGTAACTCTTAATGACCTAGTAAATTTTAACATTTAAAGTATTAAAAATTGTTAGAGATTATTGAGAATGAAAGGAATTAGGGTTAGGGCTTGACTAATATTATCACATGAGGATGATGATCCAATGTTATCCAATTCTCACATTTTATTTTAAAAGTTCTAATCAAATCATGTCACTATTTTAGGCTTACTTTGTACATTTGATCCATAAGCATCTTTAATGAAATCTTAATAGACTAAATTTAAAAAAAATTGTTCTAATTCATTATGAATTCAAACTAGATGAAATTAAAATCTAAAGTTCTTGAAATCAAAACATGTCTAAAAAATTATTATTATTTCAATAAGTTTTATTAAATTTTATAAATTTATAGTTAAATATAATAATCTCCTAATCAATTGAAAATTTTTAAATACTTTTGAGTTATCTTAATATCTTAATGAGAGCTTATTAGAATCAAATTTCCTTTTATTTAAACCTAAAAATTTAGCAAAAAATGCCCTAATTAATAATTGTTTTTTGTAATTACTTAAGTAGCTATTTAATAAAGTTCTATTTAAACTCTTAATTGGCCTAATTAATTAATAAAAAAATATTTCTTCTATTAATAATAATCGAATATTTGGATCTTAATATACATTAAAAACATTAATTGCCATTAAATTAATTTTTAAACTTATATAGATCATTTCATAATCAAGTAAAAATTAATCATGAGAAAAATCATAGAGTACTATATGTCATGATTTTCAAATAAAATCCTCTATTTAAAAATAAAAATTAAAAGAAAAACCTATTTTGAAAGTATTCAAATAAGTGTTTTTTATATTTAAATTACATAAAAA
>NW_021319443.1:383819-409640 GCF_001605985.2 Dendrobium catenatum
AGATTTGAAATGACATTTGGAATTTGTTGGAGGTGGTTGCATCCCATTTGGAGCTCATTTGGTTTGAAATCCCCATTTGAGCCCCATAGGGGTGTTTTGGTCAATTTTGACCTATTGGTCAACTAAGGTCAAAAAAGGGTTTGAAAAATGCAGTTTACTGCTCAATGGGTTAAAATCAAGGGTCTAGAAGTGATTGGAGGCTTGGATAAGGGTTCCAAGGTCAAGATCTCAAAAGGGTTATGCTCAGTGGCATAGGCTGTAAATATTTGAAGGTTTTACAGCCTTTGAATTTTAATTCAAATTTTGGGGTTAGAGACCTCAGAATGAGCTCAAAGTTGGAGGGTAGCCTCTAGAGACATGTCTTATCACTTTGCAAGTGATAGACCCTGAATCGGAGGTCATTTGATTGGGTTTTAAAATGTTTGAAAAATCTCTGAAAAGGGTCTTTAGGACAAGGCCTCTGGAGTTTGAATTTGAGTCTGGGTTTCTGGATTTGGATTTGATTTGAAGTTTGAATTAATTTGGATTTGAATTGGATGGAGTTTAGATTGATTTGAGGTTTGAGTTAATCAAGGGTATGGATTGATTTGAAGTCAAGGTGGATCAAAAGGATGGATTGATTTGAGATCAAGGTGGGTCAAAGGGATGGATTGATTTGAGTATGGATTGATCCTAGGATCTAGAAAGAACCCTAAGGTCTAGGTTTTAAGGGAATCCTAGGCTCTAGAATAGGCTCTAAGGTCTAGTTCTAGGAAAGATCCTAAGGTCTAGAGTGGATCCTAGGGTCTAGGATTGGATCTGGATTCTGGAAGGGTCTTAGTGACCTCACACAAAAATGAGGTCAACAAAGGATTCTTGTCGGCAGTCATGGGTTGCTTCGTCCAAGGGTGCCTTGTAGACTTTGGATGAGTGTTTTTCTAAGGGAATAAATTTGAATCCACCTTAGCTAATAGAGGGCTTTTTTCCCTATCGATTATATCATATTGATTCATATATCAAGAATTTGATGCCACTAAGGAATGTATTGGCTTTAGCCATAACCGTTATCTCATGATGTTATTTGGGAGTAGAACCACTCGGTTCAGAGGGCCCCGGATCATAACCGTTTACCTGCAGTGCTATTTGGCGACAAAACTGCCGGTTAAAAGATATGTACCATGTCCTTACTGGTAAGAGATTATTTGAAAATGGATCCTAGTGATATTTTTCACTAGGCATTAGCTCTATGTGAAATGAAGTAAATTTTAATTTGTCAACCCGAGCAAACTGTTGTGGAGGGTGGATGGATTTTGCTTTAAGCGATTAGATGGGTTTATTTTAATTTTAAATATTTTGTGTTTTGGTAATTTTTGGAGTTTTGGGTTTTGAATTTGATGGGTATTTGTGTGGCATTTTAGAATATTTAGAATTTACCACCCTGGTTGAGATATGCATTCAACAAGGACATCATCAGAATGTTTGGGGTCATTTTCATTTGTGGATAGAATCTTGTCGAGTCTGTCTACTTGTCGACAAAGGATCAGTCTTATTGGTTGTATGCATGGTTTAAAATTGCTCAATATGAGGCTCGCCTTTACGCAATTCCAGTAAAAAATGCCTCGATGCTTACGCCTTGAGTTTTTTATGAGGCTTGCACCTCAACTTGGTTGGTTGAGGCCCACCTTGAGGCCCACCTCGCCTCATGCTATATATATTAAAACTTACATAAATCTTAAAGTGAATGCCCGATATTGGACTCTATAGGAGAGGAGGAAGGGGGGAGAGCAGTTCATCATAATGATGATTCAAATGAAGAACCCCTTAGTGTGACAATGTTGATGACTTATGAGTTCTTATGTGATATGTCATTGCTATTTGCTTTTGGAAATTAGAATTATATGTTAATGAAAAGAATACTGAGATTTGGGAAAGATAGAATTTTGAGTTGAACTATATTTCATGTTGTCTTATTATTGGGATATTTTGATTTCATTTCATATCTTATGTTTTTTTATGTTTTATATTATTCACTTATTAGTATATAAAAAATTTATCATTTTATGTCTACGCAATCTTTTGATTTTGAGGCTTACGCCTCAAAAAGCCTTGAGGTTTACGCCTTTCCTCATGAATGAAAAACACCTCAATACCTGAATATGTAATTTTAAACATTGATTGTATGTTCTTGTTTATGGATTTCTTCTTTCATCGACATTGAAGGCCTTATATGAATGTATAAAATAGATATTCCGATTGACACCTTGATCGTATTTCAGTTTGATAATTCAAGCCATGTTGACTCTTATATATTCATCTTGAAGGATTAGGCTCGAATTATGGTTCATTTATTAACCCCCATAGCATCCAATAGACGTCATGTGTGTACCAATGACACGCTTGTTGGGGCGCATGCGGGTTTTGTGATTGCACTTACCCCTTTTATGTACCTATGTGTATACAAATTGCGGTGCATGTGCGAGGTTATTTTGGACAATTGAAAAGTCTTCTACGATAGCTTGTAGAAGTTTACATTATTCGTAGTGCTTCAATATTTGCTCGTAGGTAGCATGTTGAGTGTACGATTGGTCTTCTATTATGGCTTGTAGGTGCTTGTGTACACCGTATATTTTTCACCTTTGCTTGAGAGTTTATATAATGATTTGATCTTTCTTTCTCTCTGCAGAGCTCATATAGGAATCAATAAGCCTTCATCATCATTTTCTGATGTTGGCTTAAGTAAAGAATCAATCATTTCATTATTGGGTGATTGTGTTCTTACTAATGTCATGTATCTTGACATTGGTAACCACTTCCTTGAATTAAAAACTTATTATTTTTATTACATATCGAACTCTCCTGGTTGTGACTAACACGTTGAATGTGAAATGGGTCTTCTACAGTATCATTGAATCTTTTTGTTTATGGGGGATCAATATGTGCCATAAGGTGCTACATTTTTCTCCTATTTATGTTCGTAGGAGATTACCTTATGCCTGTGACATATCTATCAATGTTGCATATAGGTTCACATTTACTACAATTCTCCTTGTATTTGCTTGTAAGCAGTATGTTGCTTCTATGGCAGGTAGTACTTTAATGAATAATAAATGCTTGCACTTGATGCAGCTTGACCACCTCTCGCTTGCAATGAATCGGTGTATTACGCATCTGCTAGATCTTTCATAAGAGTTTACAGGTGTTTGTATATCGGTCGATGTTGGCTCTATAATTTTTGTTGTCAATGGAGGTTATGAAAACTTCTTGATTACCCCTCTAGCAACAAGCTCTAATTCATCACAATGAAGATTATGGTTCCCCACATTAAGAAATACATGGTCTTTGGGAAGCATGCCTTGTAGAGATATTAGATCTCCATGCTTTACTTATGAGTGTATCATTGCACCACTCGTGGATGAATCATTGTATGCATTTGGAATGACCATTTGCAAGATTTCTACGGGCAACATACTCAAGTCCTACCGTAGTGCATTGAATGCTTTCATCATTTACCATATTTTCATTCATCTTCTCATGAGAATGATTAACGCGGTCATTATGATTTACTCCTCATTGTTCAAAGAATCAATGTCGAAATGCATGAGTTGTTTCTCATTTATTTATTTTCGATTGTGTCATTCTTAAGATCCATTAATCTCATCTTGAATGTTAGATTTAATTCCTTGTTAAATCCCATTCATGTCCAAGTTCCAAGTTTTTTTATTCAAGTTTAAGTTGAATTTGTTGTTGATTGGTAAGTCAAATTAAAATTCCATGTTGTCTGAATTTGGTTCAAGTCTGAGTTCAATTTGAGTCCAGTTTGAGTTCATGTCCACTACAATCCCAAATCAAGTCTTCTTGAACTTTGTTCAAATGTTCAAACCTTTGTTCATCTCATTTGATTTTCAAATAAAATACAAGTTCAAGCTCGAGCTCATCTAGTTCAAACTCTAATTCAAGTTTGAGTTCAATGTCATTATAGCTCATATCACATTCGAATCCAAATCTTCATTATCCAATTCTTTTTTTGAGAAGATGCAAAAATTGCAATTAAGAAGAAAATGAAGAAAACCTAATACAAACTAGGCAAAAGAAGCTAATGATACCTTTTTCAACATGAAAAAGTATATTATTAAAACTTAAATTTGTTATTTTAAACTTATTATAATTGTAATGAAGTCCACTATAACCTATTTAGAAACTGTTGAGATGCAGGGGATACCAAGTTATAAAACAACCCGAGGGTTGATTAGTATCCCAGAGTTCCCATCCAGTTAGAGAATAAGAAATAGTAAAGACCACATAAACAATTAAGCAAAATTTAAAATAACAAATTTAAGGAAGGGAAAGAAAATAGAAACTAATAGTGAAAATACATTTCAATGAAAAATTCCATAACTTTAGTAAATCTTTGCCAAACTTGAAGACCTTGTGTTCCATCGTCAAAAGCATCTCTCTGTTGTTGCTATCCACTGAAGAATCCTTTTTCATATCAAAGGGATATAAAGGAAGAAGAAGTTTTAAAAACGTTCTTCTCCTTGTGTTCAGCCAATTTCCTTCTAGGTAATTCTTTCACCGGACCCAATCCTTGAAGTTCCTTGAATAAAACATACTTTGCTCCGGGTGTAACATTATTCTTAAAAAAGTTTTTATCTTTCTTAAGAATAGTTTTTTTGAAATTCAAGCTAACAGCTAATGGAGTAGAAGAAGAGTCAATGATATCATTACTATTAACATCTGCCGTCAAAGTAGATAATGTATCCAAAACTGAATTTTTTTCTCCCAAAAATTCAGCAATTTTAGGAGTCTCGGTGGCCTTTGTAGTAGTCAATTCTGAACTTTGAATGTTTGCAGCCGTAGAAGTAGCTAAATCCAAAATTTGTTCTTTCTCTATCTTTTCCTTGAATGCCTCCATCTTAAGTGGGTTTTGACTTTTCAAATCATCAATTAAATTAGGCAAACCCGTCGGACTAACAGCATTTAGTCCAACTGAATTTGATATAACACAATCTGGAAAAACCTCCTCAACAACCTTAGGTACCTCCATGATATGTGGGATTTCAAATTCTAAAATTTGAAATCCCGAAATGGAGCAGTTTCCATTCACGGGATGCTTCGTATAGTCCTGATTTTCAGCAACCACTTCAGCACTATCTTCCACTCTTTCATCCACAGAAACCGGAATTTTGAATTCATAATTTGAATTCAAATTGCTTTTGGGATGGTCTTCATCTTCTACCGTGATTTCAGCATCCTTCTGGAATTCCGAAACAGCAGATTTTGATAATCCTCCATTTTCAACATTTACCATGGAAATAACACCAACAGCTTTTGGTTTGTCCATGGTAGAAGCCTTCTTCAAATCTGAAAATGCTCCTCATATTTTTGAATTTCACGTGCATCCAAGGTCCCAATGTATTATCAAGATGAAATGAATTTTTGAGGACCTCTTTGACAATAGGATTTTGATTTTGAGGTGAATTTGGACACATGGAATCAATGTGTCCGATTTTCCCACAATTAAAGCAAATAGAAGATAGATTTTCATACTCAAATTTATGAAAAAATCTACCATGAACACCTTCTACCCAAGTTCCAGCAGGAAGTTTAGAATCCAACTTGACTCGGATGCAAGCTCTAGCATATTCTCTCCTTCCCCATCTAAACATATTACCATCCAATAAAAGAGGAGTTCCAATCCTAGAAACAATTCTAGTGATATTGGCTTCATCCCAACAATGTAAAGGTAAATGTGGAAGACGAACCCAAATTGGAGAAGAAATCCCATTCAAAGAATAAGGAGAGAAGGTTGGAGACCAAATGTCTAAGCCAACCACAAAACCCCCTACTAGCCATGGTCCCCCATTAAGGATTCCCTCCATGGCTTCATGAGTTTGAAAAGAACAAAGAAGCCAATCAAGGCCAAGCAATGTAATATGAAAACTACCAAATTTAGACCATTGCTTTCTTAATTCCAATGAACACTTAGAAAAAGGAAAATTTTTTCTAAGAATTTTAACAACCAAGGAATTGTTCAAGATTTGAACATTAGATAATTCCTTTTCCTTGTCCAAGATGACAACATTTTCCTCTCCCAAAATTTCATGAATCTCACTTAATTTAATTTTAATGTGAGGTTTTTTAGTCCACACATTAGAGTTATCCAATTTTGGAGAAGTAATTGGAATAACCATGTCCTTCACAATTTCAGCAAAACTACCTTTTGAAGAAGATGCTTCCATGACAATTGCTCCACCAAAGGGAACCTTCAAAGGTTTAGGATTATCTAAAACTGAATTAATTTCCTTCCCTTTGCCTAAAATTGGCAAAGGTTTATCATTAGCCTTTAAGCCTCCCTCTTTAATAACAAGAGGGGATTCCAAAATCCAAAAAGAAGAGATTCGATTTAAGGAGACTCTACCTTTTGAATCCAACGTGAATGGACTCGCGGTAGATAGAGAATTTTTGGTGTTCCGGTTATCATTGGATGACCGGCCACCTTCTTCCATCTCCAATCAATGCTACACTAATTCTTCAAGATATTCTTCCAAATTCTTCCTAAATTTGTGGAGCTTCTCTCTCTACTTCATTATCCAATTCAAGATTGCATTTATTCATTTGAATACACATTGAATCATCATTAATTATCTTTCTCTTAATGTTCAAGTTCATTTAGATTTGGTTTATTGTCATTTAGGTCCCCTTTTTATGTTTAAGTCCTTATCTTCTAACACAAAATTTTGGCAGCCTCCCATCATCTCCGTCGTTTAAGGGAAACTACGGAAAATTGTGTCATCCCACCACACTACTAGATCGTGTATGGTAGGTGTTGGGGACACCGGGATATACATCTTTCATCCCACCATGCTATGAGAGCGTGTATGGGGTCTTCAAAGTACATCTATGAAAACACAAGTGGCTTTCCCTGCCACATCACAAGGGCGTGTACAGGTACTTAAGGGATGCCCCCACCATGCTAAAAGAGCATGTATAGGGCTTACCAACCTCGCCGTATGTGTCGCACCAGGCTCCCTCCTACCATGCTACGAGAGCGCGTATAGGTGATTCTGTGGTCCGTCACTAATACCAAAATTGTAATTTTAGGTGATTACCAGCCTCGTCATAGGTGTTGCACCTAGCTCCTGCATACTATGCTGCGAGAGCGCGTATAGATGGTTCTCCGGTTCGCCGTAAATGACGAGAATATAATCTAATGAAATGAATAAAAAGGATCCCCCTCTCCCCTCTTATTTTTTTTATTTTTTTTTCTTTTCTTATTCTTCTTTTTGTTTTCCCTTTTTTTTTTAACTTTTTTTTTTTTTTGAACTTCTCTTTTTCTTTCTTTTTTTTTTCTTTTATTTCAACAACAACAATGACAACCACATAATTAATAATATCATGAGTTAATACTATTAATAATGGTAACAAAAATATTGACATTACCCTAAAAAATAACATTAATACTAATACTAATATTAATGCAAGCAAGAATATTAATGTCAAAAAGTAGTAATATTAATATTAATATTATCATTGATGCTAATATTTATATTAATATCAAAGAAAATAGTAATATTAACGTGAACATTAATAATGATATTAATGATTATATTAATCTTAATCTTGATGTTACTATTACGATTAATACTACTAAAAATGACAGTGATAACTTGCTATAATACCATTAATAATGTTAATTATAACAACTATTATTAGTATTGAAATTAACTTAACCCATACTACCTTACTATTATCTTGTACATGATATTGAAGTCGGCTAGGACTGGAGGCGGGTAGAGGTCGGGTAAAGAGGGACTGGAGGGCTTGATTGGGTATAGGCCTATTTGAAAGGAGGTTGGCAGGGTCAAGCGGCTAGGTGGTGAGAACTCCCTCCCTCTCTCTCTCTCTCTCTCTCTCTCTCTCTCTCTCTGTGTGTGTGTGTGTGTGTGTGTGTGTGTGTGTGTGTGTGTGTGTGTGTGTGTCTCTCTCTCTCTGTGTGTGTGTGTGTGTGTGTGTGTGTGTGTGTGTGTGTGTGTGTGTGTGTGTGTTTGTGTTTACTGCTTGTGGCTAGCGAATAAAGGAGGTTGTTGGGTTGAAGGCCTCAATCAGCAAGGGCTTAAGCTAGGGATTTCATAAGAAAAAAAAAGACAAGAAGAAGAAAAAATAAATGGAGTTCGGTGGAGGTGACATCTCGGATATGGAGTTTGGTGTCTACTTACAACAAGGAAGATATCACAAATAATAAAGGGAGTCAAATCGTGGGCTTCAACGCAGTGACATGGAGCTTTGGCCTTGTGGGTTTGGAGGAATCGAGAGAGTCACTCTGGTTTAGGAAGAGGAAGAAGCAAAGTGGTTGCATGAATTTTTGTATGAGATGGAGTCGCGTGGAAGAGGCGTCGAAGGGTTGCAACTTTGAGTGAGTATGGAAGTGTCGTGGAGATGATGGCTTGAAGAGTTTGGCTATTACAAACTAGATAGACTTGTAAGCTAGGTCAGAAGTAACGACGAGCTTAGAGGTAGTCAGAGAGGTTCCTAGCTGTAGGAGAAGCAAATAAGTAGATAGAGTTTTTCGTATGTAGAAGAGCGATGAAGAAGCAAATATCTTAGCCTCATTTTCATTTTAATGGAGATGGTGAAGCTCATTCAAGGAAAGAGCTTTAGGATTTACGAGATCTGATCGCTTCATCAGTGCAAAATGTTAGTATGATATCTGGGATTTAAGCACAAATTTGACAACGTACGAGGTAAACGGGATTTCTTGCGGGATTTGCGGATGAGGCGCTACAAGTAATCATTTTTTGTCTTTTATATTTTTTATTATTTGTTTCTTTTTACTTTTCTTGTAGAGGTCAACAAATGCCCCCCAACAAATGTGATACGCATCTAGAGCGAACCACGTTTGTTATATGTTGATTGACCTTGTGAATCTTTAAATATTTGCTCTGGATGTCACAATGAAGTTTTCAATTGGATCTCCAAAAGTTTATTTGGATGTCACGTTGAGGGCTCCATCTTATGGATCTCGATAAATCTATCTCGGTGTCCTCATAGATCTCTTGATACACTTGTAGTCAATAGTACAATTAGCATGTTAGCCTTAGTCATGTAGGGATTCATAAAATAGAGATACAACACTTCATGCTTGGATCTCTGGATCATCACTTTGTAGATTAAAGCTAATAGATAGTATTGCCACTCCCTGCATTCTTCTTTTTCCACCACTTTTATCTTGGCTTTCAACATTTTTGTAATTGCTTTCATCTTGTAGCAATTTGTAGCTCTTTCCATAGTTTCAGTTTCGGTTTTGAGGCTTTGGTTCCTTCTGCCCTATGCTTTATAAGAAAAACATGTGTAGGATTACTTGACTTGTCCCTACCGACCTGTCCCTACCGACCTGTCAGGGGATTTGATATCTTCTGCCCTTTTCTTCTAGCTTTAGTGGGATTGATGAAAGAGTAAAGTTGGTGACCTAAATCCTTTAGGTTTATATTAGGTCGGTGGAGAAAGGTCATCGGTCTAGAGCTTTGCTTGCAATGGACTTGTTAATGATGACAAAATCCATTTAGTTCAGCCTTAAGCTTTATGTGACCTTTATGATACTTTCTTTGGTCCCTTGCTTTATGCTTTTATGGACTTACTAAAGAAAAATTTCTTCGATTCTCGCTTGATGCTGAATGGTTTGTCAAAAGATTTGTAGGTTTTGGATTTAGTTGATAATACCAAATGTAGGTAATATCTTGATCCTTAACCAGTTGAGGAGACTTCAATCCGAGTCACTTGAGTTTGTTAGATTAGGTGAGCTATGATTTGATAGCTCTTTGTCCTCTAGTTACTGACATGGAGGTTCCTCTACTGTTGTCTTTATTATGATGTGTTGAGTAGATGGAGCTGCCAGTAATCAGACCATATTTGTCCTTGTTGGATTTGGCCTTTTACACCCATTCAGGTTTTAGACTTGAGCTATGGGAAATGTGCTTCCCAATGTTGAATCTGTTAAAGTTAGTAAATCTGAAGTCATCCTTTGTGGTTATAAATTTGAAATTTATGAACATTTGGTACTCATCCTTCCCACTAGAACTTTTCGAGTCGAGTTAGCCTTCACGCTTCTTAGTCCCTACTGATGGATTAATGAAGTGTAGGTTCCTCTACTACAGTCTTTCTTATAACATATTGAGTAGACAGAGTTGCCAGCAATCTAGTCATATTTGGGCTTGTTGGATCTGGCCTCTTACACCCATCTGAACCTTAAGCTTCGTGTTATTGGAAGATTTAAAGCTTTTCCTTCTTGATTTGTTGGAGTGTATAGTAACAAAGATCTCCTTATTGATTTTTAAATCTTGGAGGTTAGAGAAGGCGGTGTCCCGAATATTTGAAAGATCATCTATATATACTTTGAAAAAGAAGTCGTATCCTTCTGCATGAAAGAATATTCGAGTTCATAATTTTAAATATTTATTCGGGGATCTTAGCATAAAGCGCAATGTCGACCCGAATAAGTATTTAAAATTCTCCCTATCTCGTAAGGACATTTTAGAATATAATAAATTTAGAATTTTGAGATTTTAAATATTTATTTAGGGATCTCAACATGTATCACGATGTCAACCCAAATAAATATTTAAAATATCCTCTATCTTGTAGGGAGATTTTAGACAGACTTTATGTTTCATGATTTTAAATATTTATTCGGGAATTTCAGCATGCGGCACAATGTCGATCCGAATAAATATTTAAAATGCCTCCAGTCTTATGTAAGATTTTGAAATGCATTCTTGCTACACAAGAGAATTTTAAAATATAAATATAGGTATGCATTAATAAATACACATAACATTTTGATCACTATATAGTACATTGGACATGAAATTTTTATGCATGATACTTCTTTAAATGTCGGTCGTTGATCGGTGGCATAGGCCTATGATTGTCCAGATTGATTAATTGATAAACTCCTCCTTAATACACCTTCTCGACGACAAATGGGCCCTCCCAGTTAGATACAAATTTGCCACCAATTTTTTGGTTTAGGGTGATTTGCCTACTCAACAACAGGACTAATTCCCCTTCTTGAAATGATCGATAACGCACCATTCGATCAAATGATTTCACTATTTTTTATCGATAAATCAAGCCTTGACTTCTTTTCATCCTAGACCTGCCGATTTACCCTCTTTTGCGTTTTAACTCCTGCTGCTCTAGCTGGGGTACGGGCTATTCATAACTTGAAGATAAACACTATAGGACACTGATCATAAACATCGGCTCTACGCCTCCCTAGGTAGGTGCAAGCACAAATGAATTAAGATTAGAACATTTAGATGTACCTAATACTTTATATTAGTACAAGTCTTCCCAGTGGATGTAAGCAATCAGTTCTCTTTGCAAACCCCGAGATATTCTTACTACGAAGGATAAAGAAAGATCGAAAGCTCTGATTCAAAATTCTCTAAGACCAAGAGAGACTCCCAAGGTAGAGTAAGGTAGTGCCGGAAGCTCGCTTAGAAAAAGAGGACTTTCAAGCACTAGTACTAGATTTTGTTGAACTTGTAGTCTAATCTCATCAAGCGCATCGAGCTCTTTCATTCTTAGACGAGCATTCTACTCTTGTGTGAGATCATGCTGAATAGTTACCCGTAGTGATGGTAGTTCAATTTCAAGTGGTAACACTTCTTTGACTCCGAACACAAGTGAATAATGAGTGGCTTTAGTTGGCATTTTGTAAGTTGTACAATACGCCCACAATATTTTTTTCATCTTCATATTCCATTCTCTTTTCTTCTTAGTGAGGATCTTATTTAACAATTTCACCAATATCTTATTGAAGGCCTTCGCCAAGCTGTTTGCTCTGGGGTTGTATATGGATGACTATAGCCAAATGATTTTGTGTCACTTGTAGATCTTTGTACTTTTGAAAGCCGTATAATTATCTGAGATTATGCAGTGTGGCACACTGAATCTATAGACAATATTATGGGTAAAGAAATTAATCACATGCTCGAATTTGACTTCTTAAAATGAGAGAACATATAATGGCGGAGTTTCTAAACAGCAAAAATTAATGCTAAGCAATATTTTTTGATTGGAGAATAATGTAACTCTGCTCCAACCAACCACCGAATGATATAGTAGAGTGTATTCTTCTTACCTTATTCATTATGTTGGGCCAATAATGCTCTTAGGGACTCTTCTTATGCTGTCGTGTACAATATAAGAAGCTTCCTTGAAATTGGCACTACGAGAATGGGCAGATTTAATAAGTATCTTTTGATATGTTCGAATGCTTCCTATCACTCTTTGTCCCACTTGAAATGAACATATTTCTTCATCAATTTGGAGAATGGCTGACACCTACCCAACAGATTCTATATGAATCACCAAATGAAGTTAGTGGAGATTTCTAGGAGGCGGCTTCTCCATGCTCACTTTGATTTTATTAGGGTCAATTTCTAACCTCGGTGATAAACAACGTATCCCAAGAATTTACCGGAGGAAACCCCAAAGATGCATTTGAGAGGATTCTTCTTCAGATCAAATTTTCTAATTCTCTCAAACACGATTCTCAGATCTTTTAGATAGTCCTTTTGATCCATACTCTTGACAATAAGGTCATCCACATAGCACTCAACCTTTTAGTGTATCAATTTATCAAATATATGTGTCATTACCCGTTGATAGGTAGTTCCAACATTCTTCAGGCCAAAGGGCTTGACTGTACAATAGAATATGTTGATGCGCATTCTGAACAATGTATGCTTTTCATCTTCACGCCCCATCTTAATTTGGTTGTAGCTCGATGATCCATCCATGAAGGAGAATATATCATAGTTGGATGTGTTGTAAATTAGACGTTCTGATACTAAGAGCAGAAAGTCATCTTTCGGACATGCCTTATTAAGGTCTCTAAAGTCAATGCATATATGGATCTAACCATTCTTCTTCTTTACGGGAATAATGTTGGATATCTAATTTGCATACTTTTCTTCATGAACAAAGCCTGCATCTATGAGCTTCTTCGTCTCTAGAGCACTTGCTCTTCAATCATCAATCTCGTTCTCCTCGGAGCTTATTTAATTGGTATCATATTTGGTTTAATGGTCAGTATGTGAATTGCTACATCAAGATATAAGTCAGGCATCTCAGCATATATCCAGGCAAAGCAGTCCCTAAGTTCATAAAGGAATTCTTTTATTTCTTTCATTTGGTCTTCTGATAGAACGTCACTAATGAAGGTTGGGAGAGGATCTTCCTTAGTCCGAGAATATATAGTCCAAGATTTTGACCATCGAGAACATTTTCTATAGGGGTCTTCTTTGGATCACTTCTGATAAATTTCTTTAATGTCAGATCACTAGTGGTACACACTAGATGTCACACATTGTTTTGTATATATATTTTTTCTAGAAATGTTCATCTCTATATTTAGTTTCCCTTACGTCGAAATCTTTCGGCGGTGGATTCTTGGATATGCATCCAAGTATCACACCCCGATGCTCGCTGTACATATCTTGATTCTTTCTTTGCTCTACCATCATAATAGAAGGTTTTTTTCAGTCTATATGGACCTTTTAGTGACGGCTTTTTAGACATAGGGACCTAGTGTCACACCTTGATTTCACCATATAGAGCTTTGTATTATCATTATTATTTTTTTGTTACTATTATAGCACTTAGATGACCAGACAAAGTTGGAAAAAGAAATTAAATCACAGCGGAGCTGTCAGAAATCTATGGGCTCCAAAAATTCGGCCCCAGCCTCCACCACGTTGCTTTTTCGGGGTAGTTTTAACGTATTAAGTTTTGAGATAAATTTTGAGAAGGTAGATGAGTTTGTAGATAAGACAATACCCAGATATTTCGTCCTCATTTTGTGAGGACTTTATGATCTGAGTTTTGGTTTCATATAGGCACAAGCCCTTATAGTTAATTACCCATCTTCGTAACGAGAGAGAACTGTTGATTAAGGCTAGTTGTCAATCATATACGTAAAAATATGTGATATCTGGCATGTAGTAGCAACATGGGCTTGGGTATTAGAAGTTTGAAATTTTGATGTTTAAAAATTTAAAATTTCATCAGCTTGTACTTGAAGCGAATGGTGGGGGAATGTATAATGGCCCCGATCAATATCCCATGGTTTTGTAATCCCGAGCCATCGTGATCCCCGATCTACTTAGTTAGTGGAGGTAGTCGACCTAACATGACAGAAGGATCATTGTCAGCAATCATAGGTTCCTTCATCTAAGGGTACCTTGTAGACCTGGGTGGGCGTTTGTCTAAGGGTACAAATTTGAATCCACCTTAGCTAACAGAGGGCTTTATGCCTTATCGATTATATTCTATTGATTCATATCTCAAAGATTTGATGCCAATTAGGAATGTATTAGCTCTGGCTATAATTGTTATCTCGTAGTGCTCTTTGGTGGCATAACCACTCGGTTCAAAGGGCCTCGGGTCATAGTCATTTATCTACAGTTCCATTTGGCAACGAAACTACCGTTAGAAGACACGTACCATATCCTTACTAGTAGAAAATTATTTTAGAATGGATCTTAGTCATATTTTCAACTAGACATTAGCTCTTTGTGAGCTAAAATAAATTTCAATTTATCCACCGTGACAAATTATTTTAGAGAGCGGATGAATTTTATTTTAAGTGATTAGATGGGTTTATTTCAATTTTAAATATTTTTGGTTTTGGTAATTTTTTGAGTTTTTAGTTTTGAATTTGGTGGGTATTTGGGTGGCATTTTAGAATATTTAGAATTAACCCATTCGGTTGAGATCTACATTCAACACGGTCATCATCAAGGTATTTGTGGTCATTTTTATTTGTGGATTGAATATTATCGACTATGTCTACTGGTCGACGGAGGATTGGGCTCGTCAGTTGTATGTTATTATTGATGGATTTCTTTTATCATAGACCTTGAAGATCTTATATGAACGTATAAAACATATATTTCAGTCGACGCCTTGACTGTATAATTATTTGATAATCTGACCCATGTCAACTTCTATCTATCCATATAGAAGGATTGGTCTCGAATTGTGGTTGATTTATTGACTCGTACAACATCCTTAATCGTTACGTTTGTATTAATGAAATGCTCACAGGGGCCCATACGGGTTTTGTGATTGCACTAACCCTTTTTGTGTACCTATGTGTATACAAATTACGGTGCATGGTGGAGGTATTTAAAACATTTGACAGATCTTCTATGATAGCTCATAGAAGTTTACATTTGTCTTAGTACTTTGATATTTGTCCGTAGGTAGCATGTTGAGTGTACGATGGGTCTTCTACAGTGGCTTGTAGGTGCTTGTGTACACCATATATTTTTCACCTTTGCTTGTGAGTTTCTATAATGATTTAACCTGGCTTTCTCTCTCCAGAGCTCATATTAATGCGAGCAAGAATATTAATGTCAACTAGCAGCAATATTAATATTAATATTAGCATTGATGCAAATATTTATATTAATATCCATGAAAATAGTAATATTAACATGAATATTCATAATGATATTAATGCTTGTATTAATATTAATCTTAATGTTACTATTAAGATTAATACTACTAAAAATGACAGTGATAACTAGCTATACTAACATTACTAATGTTAATTATAACAATTATTATTAGCATTGAAATTAACTTAACCCATACTGCTTTACGGTTATCTTCTGCGTGAGATTGAAGCGGTTAGGGCTGGAGGAGGGTAGAGGTCAGGTAGAGAGGGATTGGAGGGCTTGATCGAGTATAGACCTATTGGAAGAGGAGGTCGGCAGAGTCAAGAAGCTAGGTAGGGAGAACTCTCTCTCTCTCTCTCTCTCTCTCTCTCTCTCTCTCTCTCTCTCTCTCTCTCTCTCTCTCTCTGTTTACTACTGTGGCTAGTGGCTAAAGGAGGAGGTTGTCGGGTTGAAGGCCTCAATCAGCAAGGGCTTTGGCTAGGGATTTCATAAGGAGAATATTGATCAAAGGGAACAAATTGAATCCACCTTAGCTGATAGAGGACTTTGTGGCCTATCGATTACATCCTATTGATTTATTGCTTAATAATTTAACAATATTGGGGAACGTGCAGGCTTTGACCATGACCGTAATATATTTGTGTCATTTGGTTGCAAAACCACTAGGTTAGAGAGTCTCAAACATAACAATTTACTTATGGTGTCATTTAGCCGTAAAACCATGGTGTGGTGTCATTTGGTGGTGAAACCACTGGTTAGAGGACGTGTGCCACCTCCTTACTAGCACGGGACGTATTGAGAATGAATTATAGTGATATTCTCGACTAGACATTAACTCTTTATGAGCTGAACTGATCTTTGAATTTGTCTACTTCGGTAAACTATTGCGGAAGGTGGATGACTTTAGCTTTAAGCATTTGATGATTTATTTCAATTTTAAATATATTGAATTTTGGAAAATACTTATTTACTTACTAGCACGAAACATATTTATAAATGTGTGTGTGTGTGTATAAGCCACTTGTGATTTTGTCCTTAGCCAAATCCAACAACACAAAGGGCTAAGATCCAACCGTATATTTCACAACCCTTCGCATTCCCACAATTCCTTATTCTTATTACTCCTTATTTGTGCCTTCTTCATACTCCTGCCTTTGCAACGGACACATAGGGGGAGAACCCGCCTGGCTTCCCTTCGCTAAAATTGTGAGCTTCACATTCTCCCTCCTCCTTCATCTATTGCAACATTTTTTTAATCAATATTCTCCTTCTCCGCCGGCCATGTTCTTCTTCTTCTTCTATGCAACATTTTCTTTAAAGCATTTAATGGTTATTCTTCTTCTCCATCGAGTATTTTAAAAGGGTTTTTTTGCTCTCTTTTTCATTAAAAAAAAAAAAGACAAGACATAATTGATGGAACCAATTTTTTTCTTTTTGCTCACACACGGGTAAAGAGATTGATTTGGGGCACTTCTCTTAGGTAAGGGACAACCAGAGTAGTTCAGAACTGCACCATTCTTGGTTTGATGGGCTATTAAAATTTTTTTTATCTTCTTTGTGTTGCTTGTTATGTAGCCAATAGTGCAGCCTCATATATATATATAAAATTGATTGTTGAATAAAGTGTTTTTTTTTAAGTTGAATATTATTTTTCTATTTTGATTAATCCAATTCTGTATCAAGAATTCTGTAATTCATGTGGTGGTTCACCCTTTTTTCTTCAATTTTATGTTGGAATCACTGCGACCAGTCATCCAATGCAAGAATTGTAGCAAGTTCCCTCTTCCCTTGCTACTTAATTGTTGGGTGATTTATTACACAGTGCATGAAAGTTTTATTATTTTCATTTTTTACTTGAATTCATATTACTTTAAGAAGGAATTTGTTTGAATAGGAGAAAACAGGGTACAATGTGATTAAAAATTTTCTGGTGAGTGCGAAATAATATTTGTATTGAATTCGATAATGAAGGCATATAAATTCTCTTTATTTTGCAGTTTGATTAATAACGTATGATACAACAAATGTATTGTCTTTCGTAATAATCAACAATGTTTAATTACTGGATTTGGTGATGACTCTATAGTTAGTGTTAGAAGAGATAGAACAACCTAACTTATAATTCATAGATGATCAGCCTTCTAATTACAACTAAGTTTTAGGATTTTTCATTCTCCTAAAAATTCTCCAATCATTAATTACTTATAAAGGTTACCTGTTATGATATTTTTATTTCTTCATTGACAATTTTCATGGATATATGAGATTTTATTCATAAATTTGTCTCAATACTATTTTTATTTTTTCATTGAGAATTTTGATCCTTATATGATTTTATTCAATATTTCCCGTCGATGTAATTACTTGAATATATTATCATTATTGAGAAATTTGTCAATTTTTAATTGCATGAAATTTATAAATTTCACAAACTGTCTTTTTTTTTTTTATTGGATATTGAAGCAGCCCATCTACTAGCTTTCTTTATTGGTGAAATTAGATATTGAAAGATTTTATTCGATTTCTTTTTCCGTTGAATGATCTCTCCATGTTTCATTATTTAATCTCAAATTAAATATCTTCGATTCCTTTGATTTTTTTTTGCTTGGACTATAATCTAAGATTGACGATACCTAGACTCTGTTGTAGCCATCCTCGACCATTGCAACATCTTCAATCTATTACTCTTTTTTATTCATGTTCTTCTTCTTCTTCTTCTTCTTCTTCTTCGAATATTGCTTCTTTAAATAACTTTTTTGATGACAAAGAAAGCTTTTCATTTATAACATTGATTTGTATTTGATTAAATCTTAGATTTGATTTTTGTATTTTTGAACATCCACGTACAATTAGCCCTTTGATTGCACTTTCTTGATTCACCATTTTTTTTAATTGCTGCATTTAATCTGGCCAATAAATCTGTTCTCATACAACATGTCTTAAACGAAATCTTCACACTTGCTTGGTATTGATATAGGAGAATAATTGCTTTTTAAACCAAATGCTATTTATTTGAAGTCACCTAAGTGTTTTGAATTATCTATTGCAATGTATACAACTTCCTAAGAAGACAATTTGCAAAAAAAAAAAAAAAAATTGAGTTACAAGGATTATGATCTTATCGTCAAAATTATTGTGAACCATGCAGGCCAAGTAAGCATCGTACCACACTTAAAAAAATTTATTTTGAAGAGGAGAAGATTTAGAAAGAAGTTAAAATAACCTTTGGATTACCCAATGATGATTTAATATTTAAAAGATTCATAAATTTTATGACTTTTTTTTATAGAAAGTGCATTGGAATTAGCTTGATTAGTCATCTATTAATGTTAGGATCTCTTCTATATTTGGATGTGCGCATATGATTAAATTCAATCATGATCCTATTCTCAACAACTTCCTTCTCAAACTATTTTAGTTTCGCTTTAGCTCTATGAACCCTTCTCTAATTATTTTTGTTGAGTTTTTCAAATGTTTTATCATCCATATTTTTTGGTTTCCCTTTTTATTTTATTCATAGAAGATCTTGAAATGAAATATGAAACCTAACCCAAGAAAATTAAGACTCATAAATCCATTTTATAAATAAAAAATTTTTCTTTCCATATAAATTCAGATAAAAGATACTTCTCATTTCATTTGTTAAGTTTCTGTGTTGTTGAATGACATTATAAGACTGATTCGAATACTTTTTTTTTGTGTAATATATATTCATTTCTTTTTTGTTCATATCATTTTGAAAATGTTCAGATTTATATATATCTTCCGATGTCATCTCGCATGCTCCGCTAGGGCTTTGCCCTAGCTTCCTCCGGTGCAATCTGCATTGCTGGGCTGCTCGCCTCGGTGGCACCGATCTTCTCTGCATTTTTCAGGGAAGTCTCTTTTCTTTTTTGGTTTGGATTTTGGGTTCACCTGTTTCTCCCAGTAGGAATTTGATAGGTGGTGTGGTATTGTCTCTGATGGTTATTGAGACTTCGGAGGTTGTCACTTCTTCTATTAATCTGGCATCGAGTATGCAGGTCCATGAACAACAGGTTTTAACTCCTATTATTGGTATTGAGAGCAATGAGAATTGTGTTCAAATCCCTATATTTGTATGTCTAATGTTGAAATAAAAGTCCATATTGCTGCGAATTTGATTTCAGGGAATATAATTTTGATGATTACAAATATTTCTATTTTTCTACGACTGCCTTGTCTACTAACGTTTCAGGCCCATAAGATCAAATCGTAAATCGAACTGCTCAAGATTTGGTAGATTAGGACTGAGTCAGCTTGTAATGTACATCAAGTGTCTTTTACCTTTTATTGAGTCCATTGTAATAATATGGGTCCTAATGCTAAATAACCTTGTACACACACACTTGGGAAATTTTTTTTGAATGTTTTAGAATTTTCTATTTTCTATTATATCACTCGGGACGATCATTTAATAATAGAAACCCTAATTAGGGCATCCTGGTTAAGGAAGCCGCAATTAAGCGAAACGTCCTAGATGATATTATCATCATTCGGGACAATATGATTAAATCAGAAAGAATTGGCCGCCACAACCTTTTAGGCATGTTTTATTTTTGGACATTGTCCAGGACATCATCTTGGACGATGCACTACAATTATGCCTAAATTAGTTTGATAATTAAAGAAAGTTATTAAGGTTTAATTGTTCGATCATATCGTCCTGGACGATCGCAGGATCGTCCGGGACGATCAGTTAACAAATCTTAGTTCTTCATAGAAGATCCATAATTGGACTGTCTCCATCCAGGGTGATGTTTTGGCCGATATGTAAAGATTTGTATGAATCGCCCCGGACGATCATGAGATCATCCTGGACGATCACGTTATTTTTTCATCATCTAGACATCCATCCAGGGCGATATTCTGGATGATATGTGATGTTTTGTACTAATCAGCCCGGACGATCAAGTTACTTTTTATCATCCAAACATCCATCCAAGGCGATGGTTTAGATGATATTCAACGAATTGAACTAATCGTACAGGACAATATACTATTATCCTAGACGATCTGAACAAAGGAACCTTCTAATCATCCAGACTCCCAAATTATCCTGGTTGATTGAACTAAATTTGAACTGATTGTACATGTTGATCGGTCGATCGTCTTGGACGATCTTTGATGATTAGTTGCAAATTTGGGCAAATTTGGAGCTCTTGTTTAAAAGATCTCTTATTTTTTCAAGAGTATATCTTTTGCTGTTGTCCTGACTTAAGAGAGCCAAGAAGAGAGGGAGAGCAAGGGAGATTAAGAGAGGATCTTATGAGGGTGAGTTTGTGAGGGGTTTCACAAAGGTTGTTCCAACCAAGGATCTGAGTCATCTTTTTCGGTCGTCGTCCCTGGCTCCTTGGAGGTTCGAGAGGTTTAATTTAGCAACTGATCGAGTTTCTCTGCCTGCTTCAAGAGGAAGCAAAATAAGTTGGGTTCTCTGTCTGCTTCAAGAGAAAGCAAAAGGAGTTGGATTCTTTGCCTTACTGGAGTCAGTGGAAAGGAGTTTTTGTATGGGCTTCTCCGCCTTGCTGTGTGGGCAAAATGAGAGACACTGAGTTTAGTGCAATACTTGGAGGAGAGGCTCCAGGGATTGGATGTTGGTCAAGTTGACCGAACAACTATAAAATTTGGTGTGTTCTTTCTTATTATTTTTCCGCCTTTAATTTTTGCACTTTAATTTTTGCGGTGATTGTTTGGTTGTATTTGTAATTTTATTTTGAGAAATTTTTAAATATCAATATACCCCCCCTCTTGTTTAGCCTTGGGGCTACTTCATAAGGGCTTAACATCTCTGAAGAACTTTAAAGTGGTATCAGAGCAGGATTCATATAATCGAGTTTTTGAAAACTTTTGAGTTTCGATCCATGGCTAACTTTGGTAATTGTAATATTGCGGAAGGGTATTCTTTTACCCGACCACCTTTATTTGACAATATTCCTTTTGATTTTTGGAAAACTCGTATATCTACATTTTTACAATAATTTGATTATCGCATGTGGATGCTTATTAAAGAAGATTATTCACCTCCGTCATGTGAAATTAATGGCATTACAACTGAACTTTCATTTAATAAATAGACTTTTAATGATAGGGATTTAACGCAACTTAATATGAAATGCTTGAACTATTTTTTATACTCTTTGAAATCAAAAGATTGCATACGTGTTTCAACTTGTGCTACTGGTAAAGAGATTTGAGATAGATTGTGTATTACTTATGAATGAACAAATAAAGTTAAACAATCTAGGTTGAATATTTTTTTGCATGACTATGAACTTTTTCATATGAAATCTACTGAATCGATTTTTAATATGTATATTAGGTTTAATCAAATTGTCACCTCTTTGCATGCATTAGAAAGAGAGCTAACTAACTATAAAAGAGCTAATAAAATTTTGAGATGCTTGCCTTCTTCTTTTGATGCTAAGATTACTGCATTACTGAATCTAAAGATTTGAATATTTATTCTATTGATAATTTACTTGGTCCACTCCCTGCTTATTAGTGAATCTAAGAATTTGAATACTTATTTTGTTGCTAACTTACTTGGGTCAATCATTGCTTACAAGCAAGGAGTGAACCAAATACAACTTGATGTAGGTGAGAAGAAGAAGAAAACTGTGGTGCTGAAAGCTAACGATACGGACACTAATTCTTCCTGGTCTGAAAATAATGATATTTCCTTAATCACTTGGCATCAAAAGCTTTCTAAAGAAGAATCAACATCTTTATCAGAAGTGAAATAAAGGTAAGGGTAGCAAAAATTATAAATGTTCTTTTGATATAGTTTATTTTGAATGCAGGAAGCAATGATACATTAAAACTGATTGTCCTACATTTAAAGCTTACTAAAGTAAGGAGAATGGTGAGGAGAAACTCAAGTTCAAGAAGGATAAGAAGCAGTTCCAAAAGGCGTTATGAACAGATTCTGCATCTAACTCCTCTGAGACTGAAGCTGAGGAGGAGATAACAAACTTGTGTTTGATGGCCTGTGATTATCTTGGTCAATCTGACTAAGAAGATGCATGTGAACTAAGCTATGAATAATTATTTGAAGTTTGTGAGAAAATTCATGCATCATATAGAAAAATTAAGAAATTGCATGCTAGCTTGAAGTTGGAGTTTTTAAATATGTAAAAAGAGCATGAAATTCTATTTAAAGATCACTCTACGATTGATAGCAATCACATGTCATTACTTGATTAGTTTGATGAGTTAAATAAAAAACATTATGACTTGTTCATTGAGCATGATTCATCGAAAGCATCCTACACCTCACTTGAAATAGATTTTAAAACATATATTGATAAATCTGAAAGTAGGGAACACTATTTAAAGTTTGATAAGGAGATTTTAAAAAGGGCTAACTCAATGTTTAAAGTTGAATTAAAAGCACTTGAGGAAAATAAAGACTACACCCACACCTGATCAAAAGCAAAACCTAGGAAGAGGCACTATAACCCGAACAGATTAGTAAACCTTTTTTATGGAGTTAGATTTTTTTTTGTGGCATACTAGGATACATTTCACACACTTGCACTGTTCACTATTGTACACATTAGGTGTGGAGATCCAAAATACATGGTTCACAGCATAACACACATGCATTGCATTCTTCTTTATATAAGAAGGGACCCAAACTTATTTGTGTTCCTAAATCTGACATTTGATATTTTTGTAGCCTTGCTCTCACAAAAAGCCTCGTGAGAGCTTGTGGTACCTGGAAAGTGGAGGCACGTGACACAAAATTACATAAACATGTTGCTTAATAAATTCTTATTTGCATGTTTTTTGATCTTTTGCTCGTTATTTTTCTATTCTTTTTTTTTTTTTATTTTGAGTATTGATTTTTTATTTGCTGTTATTTTATTATGTTTTCATCTCTGATGTTCTTATTTTTTAGCTTTTTCTTTGTGATAACTGTTGAAATGATATTTTATGCATTATTTTTGTTTTTAAAAATTTATAGTTAATATTTGATATCCCTAAATCAGATAAAAGGAGAAACCTGTTGATTGTTTTCTTCCCTCTAACCTCTTTTAGCGGTATAATTTTTTTTCTAAAAAAAAATATATCTCAAATTAACAACTGGATTTTACGATTGAGATCTTTTCTATCTTGTTACAGTAATCTATCTTATATATATAATGTTTAAAGTCTTTATTTTACTTTCAAATTTTTCGTAATCTTGTTATTGCATTTATCATATGATTTGATTCTGTTTTGTTATTTATTCTTCCTTATATTAGAGAGTGAGTTTTTCTTCTCTAATATCTAAAAGATATGTTCACAATTGAGAGTATTTAAGAATTTTGAAAAAGGATATAGCTTTCAAAAAATGACAAGGGCATAAAATGAGCCCCAAAAAGAATAAAAATTAAAAAGATGCGCTATAACCGCCATAAAAAGATTGAAAGATACACAAAGAGTATAAAAAATCATAAGATGCGTAAAGGGCGCCAATCAATTTACAAGAGGCATAAAATGAGCCCATAAAAGGCAAGCTTCCTTCTTTTTCAAATATTTTAATCTTAGAAGAATTCATGTGTAACTTGATATTTTCAAAGACTTGATTTTGAATTTTTTGATTGTGACAAATTACTTTATTATATTATTCTATAAGATATTTTTTTTGAAACTAAGTTTTGAACGGATCTCTTTTTCTTATCCAATTGATTTTTCTAAGTTAGATATTTTGTTTTCAAAACACTGTCGTTGCCAGGTCCCAAGTCCTGGATGAGAAAAGTGGAGGGTTACGTTAGGTAGTCGACAGCCAGCATAAAACTTGTCGAACAAAAATGACATGAATCCTTTAAGAAATTGTGTTAATGCTAGGGCGTCCCCTGGAAGCGACGCGCTGTATGGCCTGAATACAGTGACAAGTGTGCAAGGGCCGCTGCACCGACGCCCAGGTGCAGTGTTAAATAGGCAAGGGTTCCCACATCAAGGACAGATGTGGGCAAAGAAGCTAGTCCATAATACTAAAATTAGGATAGGAACTTGGAATATAGGTTCCCTTACAGGTAAATTAATGGAGTTAATAGATATTATGATTCATAGGAAGTTAAATATTTTGTGCATTCAGGAAACTAAGTGGGTTGGAGAGAAGGCTAAGGAAATCGATAGTTTAGGTTTTAAACTTTGGTATTCGGGTAGGAGTCGTACTAGAAATGGTGTAGGTGTCATTATAGATAATAGTTTAAAGGATAATGTTATAAAAATTAATAGGATTGGTGATAGAATTATAGCTTTAAAGATTGTTATTCAGGATAAGATTGTTAATATTATAAGTGCTTATGCTCCTCAGGTAGGTTTGGATATAAGTTCTAAATTAAATTTTTAGAATGACTTAGAAGAATTAATACAAAAGATACCTCTTGAAGAAAGAGTTTTTATTGGAGGAGATTTAAATGGACATGTTGGTAGAGAGGTAGATGATTTTAAAAGCATTCATGGTGGCCATGGATTTGGAACGACGAATGAAGGTGGAAAGACCATATTAGATTTTTGTTTAGCTTATGATTTTTCAATTGCTAATACCTTATTTAAGAAAAGGAATGAGCATCTCATCACTTATAAAAATGGATGTAGTACAACCCAGATTGACTATTTTCTTATTAGAAAATTAAACCGTTTAGATTGCAAAGATTGTAAAGTTATTCCGAGTGAAAGTTTATGTACCCAACATCGATTATTAGTTTTGGACTTTAAGATAAAGGGGCATAAAATAAAAAATAAAGTAAAACGTTTTTCGAGGATTAGATGGGGGCATTTAAAGAATATTAACCAAAATATTTTTGTGAGTAAGATTTTAGATCTTAAGATTTTGTCTGTGCATGAGGATGCTAATGTTATGTGGGAAAAAGTGGCTAGTGATATTAAGAATACTGCAAAAGATGTGCTTGGAGTATCAAAGGGAAAAGCTCCCAATAGTAAAAATAGTTGGTGGTGGAATCCAATTGTGCAAGAAAAGATTAAAAATAAGAAGATTTGTTATAAAAATTGGTTTAATTTTAAAAATTATGATAATTAAGAAATATATAAAGTGACTCGTAAGGATGCTAAGAAAGCAATATGCGATGCAAAGACATTAGCTTTTAGCGATTTATATAATAGATTAAATACTAAGGAGGGAGAAAGATATATGTATAAGTTAGCCAAACAAAGAGATAGGAGTAGTAAGGATTTAGTTCAAGTGAAGTGTATTAAGGATGAAGATCAAAAAATACTTTTCTTAGAAGATGATATTCAACAAAGATGGATGAGATATTTTGCTAAACTTTTTAATGAAGAGTGTGAAAATAAGATTGACTATAGTGACCTTAGCACCCTAAATGAAAGTAAAGATTTCTGTTTTTAT
>NW_021319443.1:409760-477072 GCF_001605985.2 Dendrobium catenatum
CTTATTCTCTCAACATTTTATTCTTCTTATTCCTTCATAGAATTCACTGCATTACTTCACAGAATTCACAGAATAAATTTTGTCTTCACATAATTCTTTAGCCATTGTATGCTTGCCAGCCCTTCAGCCACTGTATGCTTGCCTATTTCCTTCACTGCCACTTCACAATCACAAAATCCATTCAGCCTTTGTTCTCAGCCGCTGTATACAGGCTGATTTTCTTCACAGCACCACTATACCGCCTGCATGCTTACCGATTAATCACAAATTTCCATCTATCTCTGCATGCGTGAATTTATTAGAAGAAATGAGGATAATGGGGCCCACCACAATAACTAAATGCCAAAACTTCTCTTCCCATTCAAGCATTTATTCGGACATATATATATATATATATATATAGTTACATTAGCAATTTTTTTTATATTAAGTAATATTACTTCTAATATTTACATAACTAATATTTGATATATTCATTTATAAAAATATATTTTTCCTTACATGCATAACTAATATTTGATGGTAGTGAGGCCTGCAATGCTTTATGGTGCCGAATGTTGGCCATTAAAAGAGAAGCATAATATTAAGTTAAGTGTGGCAGAGATGAGGATGCTTAGATGGATGAGTGGCTTTACCCTTAGAGATAGGATACGAAATGAGCATATACGTGAAAAGGTTGGAGTAGCTCCAGTAGAAGATAAGATTAGAGAGAGTCGCCTTAGATGGTTTGGTCACATAAAAAGGCGGCCTTCCGATGACCCGGTTAGGAGAGTAGAGGTATTAGATTTGACTTGTGTTAAGAAAGGTAGGGGTAGACCTAAAAAGACTTGGTTAGAAAATATTAGGAATGACCTTTCTTTATTAGATTTAAACGATAATTTGACTTTTAATAGGACACAATGGAGAAAAAGGATTCATGTAGCCGACCCCACGTAGTGGGATAAAGGCTTGATGTTGTTGTTGTAGATATTTTGTTTTCAAAAGATAATTTTGCCCTGAGAGAAGTCCGAGCAAGGGCTACTTTATTTTCAGATTTCGACGATGTTAACACGTTGTTATTATAACTTTTTTAATTCAATCACATGGAGACTTTATTATATTCATTCTTTGATAAAAAAAAATTTGCTTTTGTTCTTCTTTTTTCATCTTCTATTCTGCTTTTTAATTTCAGGTTTTCCTCCTTTTTTGTGATGTCAAAAGGGGGGGTAGTGGGTAGTGGTTGAGTTATTTCGTTGTATTATTTTACTTATGTTCATATTTTATTTAATTTTGATTGTTTGCCATCATAAAAAAGAGGATATTATTGCGAATCTGATTTTAAGGAATATAATTTTGATGATAGCAAACATTTTTTTTTTCTACAACTGTCTTGCCTACTAACGTTTAAGGTCCACAAGATCAAATTGCAAAAATCAAACCAGCTCAAGACTGGTAGATTAGGACTGAATCAGCTTGTAATGTATGTCAAATGTATTTTATCTATTCTTGAGTCCATTGTAATAATGTGGGTCCTGATGCTAAGTAACCTTGCACACACACACTTGAGGAAAAAATTCTGACTATTTTATAATTTTTTATTTTCGAACATATCGTCCGAGACGATCCCAAATCATCATGGATGATCTGTTAATAATAGAAATCCTAATTATGACATCATGGTTAAGGCAACTACAATTAAGCGAATCATCCTGAACAATATTATCATTGTCGGGGACGACGATCAAATCAGAAAGAATCAACCGCCACAACCTTTTAGGCATGTTTTATTTTTAGACATCGTCCAGGACATTATTGTTGACCTTGAATTTATAAAACACTTGGGTCAAGAGGTTGACTTGGTCAAATTGACCAAGCCATGCCTTAATATCACCTCCCTTGGATTCCAGGTCAACCTGGTTGACCAAGTCAACCTAGGTTGACCCATTGAGCCATAATGGGTCAATTCAAGCTCTATTCAATTTCAAACCCTATCCTTGGCTCGAAACCTTACCTCCTTTGACCTAATTGACAAAGTTGACCAAGTCAAGCTTTAACTTGGTCAACCCAAGTCTCATTAGGTCAATTTGACCTTTTTAGGTCAATTCAAACCTTTTAAATGCCTTTAAATCATTCCTAATGATCCCTAATTCAAAACCACAACTAAATCAACTTTAATTCCCTCCTAATCAACCCTAGATTAGATCTTGACCGTTCATGATAGGTTTCGACGTTTAAATAGAGATGTTTAGGGTTTTATAGGGATCTTTTTTGCTCTTGCTCTTTCTCCAAGTCTCCTTAACCCAATATCTTTGAGTTGAGAGCTCCCATAACCTTCCTCTACTTTCCCAAGCCAAAGACAACCGGTTAAAGCCGCCGCTGGCAAGTTTTCGCCCACCTGAGGCTTGAAATTTTTCAAGCTCCATACACGACGATCTAAGGCGTATTAAGGCTCGATCTCAATTAGAGAATTGTACGAGGACAATCTACAAGCTCAATCATATCGATGTCTCACAAATCCACCATGTGGATAAGGTAAAATCGTAAACCCTAGCCTATGACACTTAGGAGAAATTAACGTTTCAAAAAGCGACTTTTAAGCCAAACTAACACTACCCCATAAACTTTGTTCAAGCCTATAATTCATATTTAAAATTTCAAGTATTTTGTTCGATTCGTTTAAGTGAATGAAGCGATTTTCATTTCAGGGATTCAGTTTCACCCTAGCTCTGAACGTACGAGATATTGACCGTTGATCTCTTGATCAACAGTCTGTATGTCGTCATTCCATGCATGGATCCAAATGCGGGCAGGCGTTTGTGGGATTAAATCACCATCCGACTTGATCAAGACCGCCCATTTGAAAACGCAGATGATCGGACGGCTATCAATCCATGCCTACGTAGATTACTGATGCGTCTACTATCGCATGATTGCGACAATCATTTATTGGCGACACAAAGATTGCGCTGCCAAATAATGATTGGCCCGTTCTACGAAACCAATCATTAGCGGCCAAATGTCATGCTGAGACTTTTTCTTAGTTATTTGTTTATTTTAAATTATTTTAAAGCTGTCTTAGCTTAATAAATCATAGAAATTCCAATTTTGATCCAAAAAATACATATAATATGTCGAATCGATCGTATTTTCATCCCCTTACATTTAAAATTAATTTTAATTAAAAATATTTATCCTATTTTAAATTATATTAATTATAATATCTTATCTAATTTTAATTAATAAATAGTTATAAATAATTAAAATACATATATTTTATTAATTTAAAATTCCATTTTAAGTTTTTTTTTTAATTATTATTTCAAAAATATGTTTGGATGTATTTTAATTTAATATTTAAATTAATATTAACTTATTATTTAATAATGTATTTTTTTGAAATTATTTTGAGACAGCTTTTATTATTAATTTAGAATAATTTAATAATTATTTTTTTAATATTAGTTTTTTAAAATTATTTTTAAAATCATTTTAATTACATTAAACTTAAAAAATTTATAACTATTTTTTTAAAATCCAATTTTAATGTATAATAATTCGTATTTTTCAAAAAAATATGTATTTTATTTTAAAAATATTTTTAGTAGCCAAATTTGCTTTTTTAGCTAATTTCTATTTTACTTAATTATTTAGTTATTTAAATAATATTTATCATAAATATTTTTAAATTAAAAATTATTTTCAAATCTTTTTGAAACCTTGCTTGGGTGGCCAGTGGATCTCCCCTATAGTTAGGTATTCCTTCTAATTGAAATACATTTGAGTATGTTATTTTCCAAATTTCCTATATTTATGATTATTTTAAATATTTTAAAATTACATATATTATTAAATCCTTAATTTTGGGGTGATCCATTCATGAAATTTCAAACATTGATCTATGTATATGGATAACATTTATGGGGGTAGATTAGTGGTTGGTTGAGTTCCAATCACCTATAAATTGCATCGTAAAGCGTGCTTAATTATTATTTTTTATCTTTTGTATGTATATGACACACGAGCACTTGGTTTAGGCCCTTCTAGATCCAAGGAATTTATGTATTTACTATTTTTATGCATCCACCACATGTTACCTCAAGGGTTAGTCCAAAACTCACTTTAATATCTATTTAACGTAGTGACACTTTAAGGACAATAATTAATGACCCGTCTAGCGAACTTAAAAGAATTCTAGGAACTAGGGAACATCCCTTAATGACTTGAAACTTCAAACACTTAAACTTAGTGATATCCTAAACATCTTAGAATTTTTTTTAGGACCCTTTAGACTCCTTAATTAACAAACCCTAATTTTATCCATTAAATAGGCTCTAATAACTTCAAAAAATTATAATAAATCCATTTTAACTCAGAAAATTACCTATAATAACTCAAACTTTTCAAATTTTAACCCTTAATCTTAGATAATTAGGTCCCTTAATTGGACTTCAATCTGAGCCCTAATTAAACCTTAATTAAAATGAACTTTTTACATTAATTAAATTATTAAAAATTATTAAAATTTTCAAATTTTTCCCAAATACTTGGAAGCACTTCTTTAGGTTATTCCTGATCTTTGGGGTGATTCAAATCCATTTAGAGATGATTTGGATCAAACTCCTAAAATACGTCTAATTAAGCAATTTTAATAATTTAATAATTGTATAAAACTTTTAAAATTCATAACTTTGCGTAGAAAACTCTAAATCTAGCAAACTTAAAGCCTAATTATTATTTGTAAGTCCTAATATTTAACTAAAATGCAAGAACCCCCAAACTTAGCATATTTTTAATAGTAACCTTTGGAGCCTTTTAGCCTAACATATACGAGGACCCCAGACCTTCTAAAATTGGATAATGCACTTTAAACTTCCAAGTTCACTACCTTAAATATTAAAATGGATAAACAAACTAAATTAACAAAAAATGAATGCCAATTCATTAATATTTAAATTCCAATTAAATTTTTTTTCTTTTGGCCTTCAACAAACTTAAACTCTATACAACTTGAACTAATTACTTAACATAGGACCTATCCAAAGCCACACAAGCCTATTTCGCACACATAAGTTTCCTAGGGCACCACTTCTAACTCTAGGATTAGGGTCGGTGTTTACTTTTTTCTGCTTTCTTTTCTTCTTTTTGTGATGTGATTGTATGTGGCATGTGTGATTTCTTGATTTGTTTTGGTTTGACTTATTGTGATTGTTGTGATGTTTTATTACTATATTTCCTGCTTATGATTTGATTTATGCATTAGATTGTCCATGGGTTAGGGCCTCTTTTATACTAACTCTGTCTTATACAGGTGGTCACGCTCATGCAGCGCTAAAATAAAGGGGGTCGTAATCATTAATGCTTTAATACTGATACTTTTTCTGCAGATGCTCCAGAAATTGCTAAAGCCCCCTCCCTAAGTTAAAAGAGTATGACCAAGTGTATTTTCTTTTATGCATAAATTATTAACTTCCTAGATTGTGATATATGAACTGCTTGGGATATTTTATTAGGATAATAATGCATGAGTTTGAGTCTAGATATTTTCTTTCAAATGTAATATAATTTGCTATACATTGAGTTTTGAAAGTCTTCAAAAGTCTGACATTTTAAATACTCGGTGCCCAAAGAGAATAAGAAAGGCTCCATCTCGGGGAATTTTTTAGTCATTTGGGTATCCTTCCGGAGGACAAACCAGACAGAGCTAGAAGGAGAAGATCCAAAGGGAGATGATCCGAAGGATGATGATCCACTCGAAGGAGACTTGAAGATGAAATGCCCAAATTTTAAGACTTGTGTCATTCATTAGGATTAGAATCAAGGATGTTGTCGGTGGAGCCTGGCCACCACTACTTTTCTACAGACCATGGGTTGTACTTATAAGGCACTTGCTATGGAATTTCTTACTTTACTGTATTTTTGAATTTATATTGATGTGTTTACATTGATTGCATCTTAAAAATTACCTGCTCTTCTTAGGTTTCTTTCTTGCATGTGTATAACCTATTTTTGCTAGGCTCCTTAAGGACTAAAAATTTTTCTACTCACAATTAAATTTTAAAATTTTAAGGTCTAAATAACAAAGAAACCTAACGACCTAGGGAATAGCCAGAACCTTCCTGGGTCGCATGCATCTAATGGATTTTTCTTCCTCCTTGCTATAAGATACCTCCCCGCCTGCGGGTAGAGTCTAGATAATCTAGTTTATTAGGATGAAGTGACAGACCTAGGGAGGCCCAGTCTTTTCTAAAAATTATTTTATATAAACCTGTTTTTAAAATTTTATGCATACATGATTTAGACCTTTTAATTAATATGCGTTGCATTAGAAACTAATTAATTAAAATTTTAATTATATTAGCTCTAGAAGCATTCACCCTCATAAGTCCAGGATCAATTAGGAAACTCTCTAAACATTGGTCCTACCTACCCATCTTTCATAAATACTTATATAGCATGGATTTTAAACGCTTAGGTGGCTAGCTGACTTTCCTTTTCAGGCAGGATATAAGTCCATATGCAATAGTTAGTACACGGGTTTTAGTGTTGGGGTTAACACTAAATCCACCTTAGATTTAGGATTTGAGACTACTACATTCGGGTCTTATAGTACGCCTAAAAGGTGGGTAAGTTCCTTCTCTTCGGGAATTATAAATCCAGCCTATCCGCATCACGTGAATGACACCTCTTCCATCTTTCCTCTCTGTATGCTCTAAGTGTCTGAGTTTCTTCCACTTCTCGCTATCTTAGTTTCTCTGGATGTTGGTATAAACTCTATATGTTAACTAAGCCGAGTTGAGCTCTTCTTTCCTTTTGAGTAGGATTTTCTAGTCATCCTATCGTGCCAATCTCCTTCTTTGGGAAAGAATAATATTAGATCCTTAATCGAGAGTTTTTTCGAGCCCTAGGCTCAAGATGTATTTAACTACGGGGGCTTGCGCCCGTGGAAAATGAAACTCCACCATCAAATAAACCCCACTTGAGCTGATGTATTGGGTGGGGGAAACCCATTATTATGATCAGGTCATATATATTACTACCCATCAGGGTACGCTGACAAGAGTCGTTATCCTCAATGGTTAATCATATGTGCGATCTAATCTGCCCTTCTATTGGCCCGCTTGCAAAGAGCGTGGAAGCTTGCGATCATTTATATCCCTCGGGGTGCTGCAGTCGTATACCCCTCTACACTCGGCAACTACAGCGGTGTCCTTTTGGAGGTCCATAATCATCCTGGATGATGCATTACAATTATGTTACAACTCGGGCTTCCGAGTTTATGATTTTGATGATAACAAATAATATTTATTAATCTCTTATTTCTCCTAGTATTTGCAGTGCATATGTCTTTCTATGTTGACTAATATTTCAGGTACATCATGCACCGTTCTTTGAAGATTCAAGGCTCAAGATTGCATAGAATTGGTCGTATTAAATGAGTCTGTAATTTTCATTTATTGAGTCAAGTCTTGTAATGATGTATGTTAGTTTGTTGATCATGCACACAAATAGAGGGAGCAAAAAATGATTATAAATATTTTAACTTTTCTGTTCATCGTACTGTACGAATTTATTTCGTACTGTACGATCTGGTGTAACAGAAATAAATTAAAATATTTTATTTTTCCTGGAAAAATTATTTTTGAATATAACTAATCGTACTGTACGATCACCACATCGTACTGTACGATCTGTTATAATTAGAAAGCCCGCCGTCCATTAAATTAGGCAAAAATTTGAATTTGAAAGGTTGTATAATCGTACTGTACGATCATAATCGTACTGTACGATGTTCAAAATATTGCCTAAGTTAATCCTGAGATTATTCAATCAAAACGGCTGAAATTTGTCATTTGGATCGTACTGGACGAATTGGATCGTACTGTACGAACTGGATCGTACAGCACATCGTACAGGACATCGTACAGTACTAACAGTTCAATTTCTGCACATCGTATTGGACGATCTTTCGATCGTACAGTACGATATTTGACGCCCGAATTGAGTATTTTTAGGTTTTTTTGAGCCCTCTATTTAAGCACTCTCATAAGACTTTGTAAGAGTCTTTTGGCAGCCACTGTGTCTTTGTTCTTTTGGAGAAAACTTGAAGAGAGGACTTGAAAGGGAGAGAGGAAAGGGTGAAGTTTGAGAGAGGGAGAAGATCCTTGGAGGGGGTTTCAAGGGAGTGTGAAGGAGATCACACGGTTGCTCCGGCGAGCTTGCACCTCAGTACCATCGGATTCAAGGTTCGTCTTGAAGGAAGTTTTGGGAAGAAGAAGATCTCATTGGTGTCAAAGGACCCGGCTCCTCCACCGCACCGGGGAAGGTGGAAGTGATTGTGTAAGGGCTTCTCCGCCTAGCTGTGGGAGCTAAAGGAGAATCACTAAAGGTTTAGTGTAATACTCGGAGGGTGCCTCCGGGGAGTGGACGTAGGTCATGGTTTGACCGAACCACTATAAAAATCTTGGTGTGTTCTTTCCTTTATTTTTCTGCACTTTAGTTTTGCATTTATTTTTATTGTGGTTAATTGCGTGGATGAATTTGATTATATATCTTTTTATTGTGAATAAAATTCGCTTCCGCATAAAGTCATAAAAAGATATTTCTTTTCATTAAAAGAAGTTTTTAATCATCGAATTCACCCCCCTCTTGTCGTTCAGTAATTTCAAATTATGCATAAATTAGTTTGGTAATTAAGGAAAGTAATTAAGATTTGATTGCTCGATCATATTGTCCGGGACGATGAGTTAATAAACATTAGTTTTTTCTTGGATGATCCATAATCGGCATGGCTCCATCCAGGGTGATGTTCTGGCCGATATGTGATATTTTGTACGAATCGACTCGGATGATAGTGAGATCGGCCTAGATGATCAAGTTATTTTTTCATTGTCCAGACATCCATTCAGGGCGATGTTCTGAACGATATGTGATGTTTTGTACTACTAGGCCCGGACTATCGTGAGATCGTCCTAGACAATCAAGTTACTTTTTTATCGTCCAGATATCAATCCAGGGCGATGGTCTGGATGATATTCGACAAATTGAACAAATCATACAAGACGATATACTATCATCATAGGCAATCTGAATAAAGAAACCTTCTAATCATCTAGACTCTCCCAAATCGTCTTGATTGATTGAGCTAAATTTAAACTGATTGTACAGGATGATTGATCGATCATCCTGGATGATCTTTAACGATTAGTTGCAAATTAGGGCAAATTTGGAGCCCTTGTTTAAAAGATCTCTTATTTTCTCAAGATGGGATCTTTTGCTGTTGTCCTAACCTGAGAGAGCCAAGAGGAGAGAGCAAGGGAGATAAAGAAAGGGGGAGTTTGTGAGGGGTTTCACAAAGGTTGCTCCAAGTAAGGATTCGAGTCATCTTCTCCAGTCGTCATCCCTGGTTCCTTAGAGGTTCAAGAGATGTGTACTTCAGTAACTAATCGAGGTTCTCTACCTACTTCAGGAGGAAGCAAAAGGAGTTGGGTTCTCTGCCTGCTTTGAGAAAGTTAAAGAAGTTGGGTTCTCTGCCTACTTCAGGAGGAAGCAAAAGGAGTTGGGTTCTCTGCCTCATCAAGGTTGGTGGAAATTAGTTTTTTGTACGGGCTTCTCTGCCTTACTATGCTGTGGGGGCAAAAGGAGAGACATTGAGTTTAGTGCAATACTCGGAGGAGAGGCTCCGGGGAGTGGACGTAGGTCAAGTTGGCCGAACCACTATATAATTTGGTATATTCTTTCTTATTATTTTTTCACACTTTAATTTCTGTGGTGATTTTTTGGTTGTGTTTGTGATTTTGTTTGGAGAAACTTTTAAATATCAATTCACTCCCTCTCTTGGTTAGCCTTGGGACTAGTTCATAAGAGCTTAATATCCCTGACAAACTTTCACATATGGCTAAGACTGAGAAAATGGTTGATTTTTGAGGACTCCCCTGTTTCTGATGGGAGGAAACGTTTGCGGAGGAAATTATAGATCGCACTATTGTGGATGGAAAGATGCTTAAAAACATAGGCAAGAAGAAATAGCATGTGGTCGTTGGTTTTTGTTAGTTCTTCGATGGTTTTACATTGTGGTTGGACGTTGTTGAGTAGGCCCCCTGCTTTCCTTTGGGGGGTCTCCACTTGTTGGCTTATTATCTATTGTAGTCTCAATTTTATATGTTATTTTTGGGCGATGATGTGGTTGGGGCTCGCCACTCCGGATCTGTGGTTTGTCGGCAACCTTTTGTGGTGTATTTTGGAGCTCTTCATGCTGGTGGTGTTTTGGCTTGTTGACGGTGTATGCTCTTTCACTCTTCTGGATGGTCATTTCCTGGCTTCGGAGTGGTTGATAGTCTTTGCTAATTAGTGAGCCCGTTGGTGTTTTATGCCTGGTTTAGCCTTTTGACCTTTTTAATTATTTTCTCTCACTGTATTGGGTTTTTATTTCATTCTGTCTATGATTGTAATCGTCCTTTTTTGTTGGAAAAAAGTCTTTTTATTAAAAAAAAAATATATATCATTATTTAGTTGTACAACATAATTGTTCCATTTGTACTTGTACTGATCTAACTTTAAAAAAATGTGATTTATTTGAGCGTTTACTTGCTATTAGTCATTTTTTAAATATTTCTACCAAATTATTACTTTTCTAGCTACATCATTAATGACCTTAATTACACATCTTATATATACAAGTGGCCTACAATAAGATTGAGCTTATATGCGTGTGATTTTAATCAACATATAAACTGTAAGTTCGCTATTAATCTTTTATAACGCTATCTATAATATGTCATTCAATAGTTTTACAGAGGATCATATGCGACAGAAATTTTGAAGCTTTTCAAAATAACTATTAGATGAATGGTTTGTGATTTTAATTTTGAGCTTGTTTCATGTTTATTTATTGTTTATAATCTTTCTTAGGGACTTCTGTTGGAGCAATGAATGGGCACATATTAAAATTTCTACTTAGTATGCTCGGTATACCATTTTGATATCTAGCATTAATAATTCAAAGGGCCTCTGATTAGCCATAGTTTCTGGTAATTATTAATCATTTTTTGTTCAGGAAGTTAATCCTCTATCATATTAGAAGCGTTATATTACATTAAAGATTTGAAGTAGAAAGTTCTAAAGCTGAACACCAAAATAGCTTATGCTCATAATACTATTAATGAAGAAGATCAATTGGTACCTTCAAGTTCTTCAATTCCTAAAAAAAATTGAAATTTTTTATTGTATTGATATTTTTTTCTATATTTTTACACTAATATCTATTTAGATTTACTAATTTGGTAGGCACGGTTGAAATCTTGGAGAAGGGATTCTAGATCCGTGTATTCTCTAAGCACTATGTAGGTTTACTTGTGATTCTTTCCATAACTTTTATGCTATAACTAATTTTAATTTATTTTCCTCGTGATTTTCTTTTTCATTTCATCAAAGTGATTCCATCAACCCGACATAGTCTTGTTTTGGTTGAAAAAGGGGTTTTTTGGGGAAAGACTAGTCTTCTTTAGGGAATTTGAAGTTGACGTTGAATTTTAATTCTAAAATCGAATATCCCATCATAAAAGGTATACCACCTCAAGAGGTGGAAATAAGATTTCAAAATGAGGTCCAGATTTAGAATTACAAATCTCATCTTGAATAACATAACCAAATTTAAGAAAGAATTGCATATGGTCCCGAAGGGCCAAAGTGTAGTTCGATCAAATATATGGCTACAATAATCTAGATGATTTATCAATAATCTTTCAAAGTTTCGTCAGCAAATGATACATCTCCCCTAAGGAAGAAAATATCATTCGTTATGAATTATTCAAACATGGCGATAACGATAATTGTTGATTTTAATTTTTTCAAAGAAAATTAATTGAAGATTTGAAAAACTAATTTTTGAAAAAGGTGGGTGTGGGTTCTAAATCTCCTATGAGAGCAAGCCCTCGTAGTTAATTACATCATAAGAAATCGAGTCTCCTACGAATACTCTAGATTAAAATAACGACAGAAATTTTGTTCATAGATTTTCTCTAAGTGATATCAAAGTAATGAATTTGGAGTTTTAACAGGGATTGGATCGAGTTTTAAACACTTAATTTCAGAGTTAAAGGGGGAGGGATAGGAGAAACTTTGAGATTCTGAAATAATTTAGAAGTGTCAAAATCTAATCTAAGTGTTGGGCTTTAAATTTTAGATTGAGAGAATATTTTTTAATTTGAGTTGATTGTATTATTAGAAATTCTAGATGGTTTGGGTCTTATGAATCAAAATTTACCCTAGAATCCTAAATCCAAATTAGGCATTAGAACATAGTAGCCCGAACCTAGCTAATGTAGTGCAAAACCTAGACTTACCTCGACCTGGATTGGGGAGCCAACTAACCATCATCGAATTAAAATTCATGAGTCCAATTATTTTTTTGAAAGAGTGGTTGGGACATTGTAATTAAAGTTTATAAGAATTGGGGCTGACAATTGGAGAAGATCTTAATTGATTTCTTAACTTATGTAGTGTGAAAATTCTTAAAAAGAAATACAATTAAAATTTTAGACTCTTTTAATTAGTTTCTAATGCAATGCATGCTAATCGACTCGATTAAATGCATAAAATATGTGTGAAGCACTTTTTGAAAAAGGCTTAAAAATATTTTTCTCTAAAAGTTATACAACATCCCCTTGACAGATATGTACTCTCAAAAGCTAGGTGGTCTTCCAGAAAATGCAAGCGGGGAGGTTCCTAACAAGGAAGATAAACAATTAATATGATTATGTAGACTCCTGGCGGTTCTTGGCTTACTTATTAGATCATTATAGTTTATATGTTATCCTAAAAATTTATTTAAATTTAAGTACAAGAATTTTATACGTACCCTCAAGAGCCTCCGTGTATCTATGCTAAAAAAAATGACATGCAAATCATCAAAAAACAAAGAAAAATAGGCACCCTAATTGCAATCACATTAAATCAAGCACATCAATAAATTAAATTAGTTAAATAAACGATCATAGATAAACTGCTTGTTTATTATAACCCAAAATTTATATAAATTAAAAATGGTTGGCGCCACTTACCACGAACCTGAATTCTAATCCTAAAATTGATGCAAGTTGACTTTGAGTCGAAAACTCATTGCCTTCAAAACCTTTGGTATTTTCCTCTTTTGAATCCAAATTTGGATCTATGTATCCCAACTTAAATGTATAACTTTCATAACTCTTAACTTTAAATAAATTACATCGAGTTAAAAATGAAAAATCTAAACTTTCTTGCAGGGTTCTCCTAAGAATTAAAATTAAGTAAATCTCAAAAAGTTATATATATATATATTAAAAGATAAATCATATTTTGGCACATTCTTATTTATTTTGGGGCTAAACAGCAAAAGTACCTGTAGCATTTATAATAATAATTAATTTAACCTCCTTTTATTACCTTGCACAAGCGTGGCCACCTGCAAAAAAATTTTGTGAGAAAACAGACCGGTCCTAACCTAAGAGTAAATTATTAATTTAACCCATCATATCAATTTACATTTTACAGTTAAAATAAATGCTCACATTAATCAATATTCAATCACAATATGCAATGAAAACTCGAAAAGCGCAGTACACAACAATAAAAATAAACACTGGCCAAACCTATACTAGAGTTGATTACCTTAGCAAATCATCTAAAGTGTGTGAAAAAAGTTGTGTGATTGGGGTAGATCCTAAGTAGGGTAATTTGTTAAAATTATATGATATTCGAGTTTGTTAAAGGTTGAAGGGAAATTTTATGTTTGAGTTTAAATATTAATGAATTTAAGCTTAATTTATATATATTTTAATAGTTAACTGATTACTGTCTTTATTGCTCACCAAGGCTGTGATGTTTATTTCAACTTCCTAATGGCTAAACTAATAGCCTCATAGGCTTGAGTTACCTAGTAGTAACCAAGATTGATTAAGTTATTTTAATTAGTTAGGGATTTAAGGTTGATAAATTTTAATCTGAATGATCAGTTACTGATTTGAATGATCAAGTTAGAAGTTTATGAAATTTTAAGTGAATTATTTGACGTTTTAGAATTTTTGGAATTATTAGAGTTTTTAATTATGTTAATTAAAGGGTTGAAAGTTAAATTTTAGAATTAAAGTATTTTTTGTAATTTTGACATTTTCCTTAAATACTAGACCTTAGGATGAGTAGTTAGACTTTGAGTTTGCTCAATTTGAAAACTTTTACATTAAGTTATGATTTTTTGAAGTTTGGACCTAGTTTTAAACTACAATTAACCGGAGAGTTGACTTTTTGAATTTGACCTAATTTTGGAGGTTTAAAATTTTTAGAAAATACTAGATTTAATTATAGCTTAATGGCTTTGAGTTTGATTAAATTGGATGTTTTTAGAATTATTGGTGATTTTTCAAAGTTAAGATATTTTTGGATTTTCTAAAATTACCTAATTAAGGGGATTTTAAGATTTTAATCCAAATCAATCTCAAAACTCTTTTGGAATCACCCCTAAAGCTTAGTGATGACCTAAGGGAATGTTTCCAAGTATTTATGGATTTTTTTGATTTTTTAAATATTTTTAATTAATTAATTTAATTAATCATTAATTTTCCTACAAACTAAATTAAAGTTAAATTAAAGGTAATCTAATGGGTCTTTTATTTTTCATTGGTTAAAGATTTAATTATGAGTAATTATAGGGGTTATTTGAATTTTTAGAATGTAATATGAATTAACAAAAAAATTAATTGAAGGAAAGGGTCAATTTTATTTTGGTGCTCCTAGTTGGTGGACCAAATGGACACCAAATCCACTGAAACTTGAGCTATGAGATCACTTACTCTAAAGGCCCAAGTCCATTGAATTTGGGCCCAAGATGGATCCCCTAAGGTGGTTAACCAAACTACTAAAGGTAACCACTAGGTTACCTTAGAAAATTCCTAATTCACTACTTAGGGCAGGTGAGGGGGGTGCAATCAGTGGCTCTAAACTCCATAGACCAAGAATAATTAACACACAAAAACCCAATTCCTAATTCTCATTGGAGATATCATTATATCAATTTGAAATCAAGGGCCAAACCATGACCCTTGATTTTAAATTTGTTAAATTATGTCCTTATACAACTCAAACAGAGAAAGGAAAATTTGGACATGTCAGATACATGCCCAAATTCAACTTCCCAAAGTCTCAAGCTATGATGAGCTCAATATTAAGAGAATTAACTAAAATTCCCCTAGGGTAGTTACTAAAATTCACTAAGTGTCATGGATGATCAAAGCTTGAGACCATAGGGCTTTTCAAGACCACCCTAAAATCTTTCTAATGAGCCTAAGAACACCTAAATCGGCCAAGTGGATTGAGATATATTAATTTTTTAAGTTCCATGTAATTTTTGGAATTTTAAAATTTTGAATTACCCAGTCAACCACACTTTTCCATGCGGGCAGCACGTGATTGTCCATCCAATCATTGGCGGCTAACTAGACAACAAGGGATTAACCACAAACATCAGATATTTAATCGAACGACTACAGTTATTGATGGCTCGATACTGCGGGATTTTATCGGAGCCGTTGATTTGATCGGCTCTAATTGTGTATCTTCCATCCTCTGCTTATTCTTGTAGTCGTTAATACATTCCGACGTGATCTAAGAGATCCCGCTGGTAAAACCTCACCAAAATTTGCACGGAGCATCAAGATAATGAAAACCTTCTATTCCAATAGTGAAAATATGTTGGAGGTAAAGGCTTCCTTCACGCTTGACCGGACTACCAAACTAGGGAGCTCGGGAATGGATTCTCACTGCGTAGAAAGCCACAATGAATGGGGTTTTCTATTAGGAAGCTTGAGAGGGAGATGAAGATCACTTCTCGGCCGAAAGATGGCTAGAGGTATGACTTCAAGCGGAGGGCATAGAGATCATATAAATATGAATTTAAAAGTGTGGGAATGTCAAACTTAAAAGTGAATATAATTAACTTAAATTAACTCAAAAAGAGATCAAACATATTGTTTAGACATCAAATTTATATGTTGTGACTTCAGTCAAACATATATTTAGAATGACATAGATATCAAATAAATTTGATCACATTTTAAAAGAGATATATGAAGAGATTATATTTTATATAATATTATAGATAGAGATAGTAAGTTATTTATAATGATCATTATTATGATAAATATTTTAAATTGAAGTAGGATTACATCCTTATTTGGGCTGAAGACCCCTCTTTGTAGCAAAAGGTAAAATTCTACTTCTCTTTTTTGGTTTCTATTTTACACCAATGCTATATTACTCAGTCACCGAGCCATTTCTTTTTGGAGTATATTTACTGTTAGATAATACATGAAGGTGTAACTAAGATGAACATTTATATAAAAGAATAATATAAACTTTTACATTTATTTTAACTTGCAAGTAAAAGTGCCCTCAATTACATTAATATTTTTCATTAAAAATCATATTTCAATTTCTTTTCAACTGGTAATTTTTTTAATACTTGAAACTAATTCTTGAGAAACTCATTTTGAAGAACTTTATCAGCATATGCTTGCAAAAGTTTTAGCTTATCACGTTGAGTCCAAGTTGTTACCATTAGATGTATCAAATTTTGCACTTAAGGTAAGTGAATGCTGCTATCCTTTTTCCTGCATTTTTATCAGAGCATTTTATAAAAAGGAGCTCATTTTAAATTTAAATTATTTTAACGAGCAAGTTAACAAAATAATTTTGAAAGGAGCAAATACAGAACTTAATTATCCGGTTTTAATAGAAACCGAAACTTCAATATTCGATTTCTACTTTAACCGTGATTTTAAATGAAATCGGAGGACAAAATTATGATTTCTTAAAAAATTGGATTAACAAATTCTGGTTTCTTTAGATTCAACTTTGCTCTTGATTTAGCGGTTTAGCGGCCACTAGAGATAGAAAGTAGAGAGAGACTGAGATTTCAAAATTATGTTATTTTGAATCTCTAAATTCATGGCTTCGTCGTCGCCTCAATGACGACGATCGGTCGTCGGCCACCAGCGGACGGCAGCGTGATGGAGGATCGACGTACAACGGGACGTGCAATCTTCGGAGGAGCTCGAGATGTTTCGACTTCACCACTGACATTTGGAGATGATATATCAAAGGTTTTTTTTTGTTTAAAAAATTCTTCTATGGGGAATAAACCGTTAATCATTAATAAAGGAGGTCAAATGATGAAGAAACAATTGTTGGAAGTGCCTCGTAAGGGGAAAGGCAAAATAATAGAAGAAACTATGGAGAAGACTGGATGACCAATAAAGATACTGAATGAGAAGGTTAACGCTATGGTGACTAGAGCCATATCTGAGAACAATCATATGGTTGGTAATATGGATAATGAAGATGATGTGAACTTGGAATCTCTGTTAAAGAAATCCACTGAATTAATGATCTGGCTCATTCTGAATTGAAGGAAAGTAATACAAAAGAAGAAAGTAAGAGGAAATTTGATCTGGAAGAAGTCCGTGTATGCATTACTGGAGAGCTTGGGAGCTGTCATGAGGTGACTGAGGAAATGCCCAAAAGGCCAAATTCTAGATCCTATCAGAATGTGTGGTCTAAAAGCAAAAATATTAAAGTTACAGATCTGGATTTTGGTAACTATGTAGCTGATGATGGTAAAACTGTTAAACTACATGTAGAGAAATTTTTTGAGAATTCCAAAAAGCTAAACAAGTCTTTGGTAGTTAAGATTTTTGGAGGAGATGTCCCATTCTCTTCAATTAGCTATGAATTGAGAAAACAATGGGAACAATATGGTAAATTCCACCTCACTGTCTTGGGAAAAGGATGGATCTTGTGTTCTTTTTTTGAAGAAGAGCACATGGAAGCAGTTCTTACCAATGCACCCTGGTTCGTCAATGGAAACATAGTTGGGATGGATAGATGGTCTCAAAAGTTTTATCCTAATTCTCTTAAAGGGCGCTCTGCTCCTATTTGGATTTGATTGCTAAATTTACCATTGTTTTGTTGGGATGAAGTAAATATCTGTCAAATAGCTTCCATGGTGGGGAAGCCTTACCTTATTGATAGTAATATGTTCCAATGGTCAAGAAGGGAATTTGGACATGTTTGTGTCCAAATTGATCTAGATGCTAAACTACCTACAGGAGTGTGGGTAGAGGGAGAAGAAGACAGATTTTTCCAGAAGATTGAGTATGAGAGGCTTCCCAATCTGTGCTTTAATTGTGGGAAAATTGGCCATAACAAAAATGTCTGTACAAACAGCTTTATTACGAATAAGGAGATAAAAAATCAACCGGAAAAGGTTCATTTAAAAAACAAGGTGGAGAAGAATGTTGTGGCAGGAGAAGCATTGGTTGATAATGAAGAATATGGTCCTTAGATGTTGGTGAGCTATGGGAAGAAGTATTTCAATAAAAATTGGAACAATAGACCATCTGCTCAAATTGATAGAAGGAGTAGAGTAACTCTATCAAAACAATATGTTGCCATTGGGAAAAAAAGTATCAGAAGAAAAAGTTGTAGAAGAACAGAGAATGGTGGAACAAAACAATTCTGATACAAATGCACGAGGAGGAATTTCAAAGGTGAAATCTGTTATCATGGTTGATAATAATAGCTTTCAAACTCTTTCAGACATGGAAGAAGGAGAAATGCTTGAAACATCTACAGATATTGTTCTAGATGAAGGAAAGGGTGCGGTTGAAGTCAACAAAGGAATAGAGATGGATATAAGCAAAAATGATATAGAAGGAGCTATTTCTGTTTTAACTGAAAAATTTGATGCTGAGAGCAGTGGGAAAGCAGATTCTGTTATTCCTGCTAAGAAGAAGAAATATAAACAACTAAAGGAATTGGGACCAATCAATTCATCTACTAGAAGCCGGAGATTGGAGCTTGAAGGGAAAGGTACTTTGGGGAGTAATCCCCACAATCCTTTTTAATGTATTTTATTGCTTTTTGGAATTGTAGGGGAGCAAGAAAGAGGAATGCTTCCTTATACCTTAAGGAGTTTGTTAAGAACAATGGAGTATGTTTTGTTGGTTTAATTGAAACTAAATTAACTGAAATTGATAGAAGTGTAATTGATGGCATGATTGGGAGCAATTGGGACTTTTTCTATGTTCCGTCCTCAGAGCTTTCTGGATGTATTATTCTTCTTTGGAATTCTAATACAACAATGTTCACGGTGGAAGATTGCTCTTCACAGATGGTAATTGGGGAACTAAAAGTGCTCAATAATGAGAAGTGGATGGTAGCTACGATATATGGGAGTACGGAAGTGCAAAAAAGAAAGGAATTATGGAATATGTTAGATAAGTATTCCAATAGTGATCTACCAATGGCAATTGGTGGAGCCTCTAATTGTTTAATGAGCAAAGAAGACAAATTGGGAGGAAGAAGATTCATCTATTCTCAAGGATAAAGGGAGATGGAGGAATGCTTTCTCAATAATGATTTGCAGGAAGTTGGGTACATTGGTCCTAAATTTACATGGTGCAACAATAAAGTGGGAGGTGCTAGGATCCTTGAAAGATTGGATAGGTGTTTTGTAACACTAATGCTTTAAGCTCTAAGTATCAATTGGTAGAAAGACATTTGGCTAGAATAGTCTCGGACCATTGTCTGATCCTTTTACAATTCAAAAACTTCAACACTAATCCTAGAAGGATCATCAAATTTGAGAATTGTTGGGCATCTTATCAAGCTTCATATGGGGTGGTGAGGAAGGAATGGTGTAAGATTTGTCAAAGTAGCTTCTCTCAAGTTCTCAACAAAAAATTTAAAAGGTCTCTAAAATCATTGTTCTATTGGAGCAAGGAAAAACAAAAGGAGCTTAATAAATTGAAAGATGATCTCATTAATGAGATCACGGATCTTCAATGTAAAGAGACTTCCTTAGGGAGTCTATCGGAGCAAGATTAATGGAATCTCAAAGCTAAAGTGATGGAACTAAATGCTACCATGGCAAGACTCAATATGTGGTGGAAGCAAAGGACCAAAGTGAAATGGTTAAATGAAGGGGATGGAAATTCTAAGTTCTGTCATTCTTATGCTAGTGCTAGAAGGAATTCCAACAAGATTATTAAAGTCAAAGATGAAGATGGATTGTTGGTGGAAGATCAATGTCAAATGGAGGGAGTCTTTCTCCGGTTTTTTCAAAAGAAGTGGGAAGCTTGAAGGAGCAATCTGGAAGGGTGGCCTACAAAAACCAATAGCTTGAATTCTTGGGACAGAAACTTGCTGGATGCTGAATTATCTATGAATGAACTAGAAGAAATAGTTCAGCAGCTGGGAGGAAATATTTCACCGGGTAATGATGGGGTTTCTCATACTTTTATTAAAGTTTATTGGGAAATTATTAAAGAAGATTTTTGGAAGGCTATTAGTTTCTTTTTTATCCATGGAGAGCTTGATAAGGAATGTAAAGAAACGCTTACAATTCTTATATCCCCAAGGTTTCTAATCCCATTCTTCCTTCTAACTATAGACCTATAAGTCTATGCAACACGGTTTATAAAGTGGCAGCAAGGATAATTTTGAATAGACTAAATTTGGTCATTCCTAAACTCATTTCTATGGAGCAAGCGGCATTCACTAAGGGGAGATCTTTATCAAATCATATTTTGGTGGCACAAGAAGTTTTTCATAAGCTACAGCTCTCTAAAGCTTCTAAAGGTCATGTTTCTTTCAAAGTAGATATGGAGCAAGCATATGATTCCATGGATTGGTCTTCTCTAAAGAAAGTGTTGGAATACTTTAACTTTCCTCCCAAAACTTCTAAGCTAATCATGGAGTGTGTAGAAGATCCCAAATTCTCTATAATCATCAACGGCAATTGTTCGAGTTGGATCCAAGATAGAAGCGGATTTCGGCAAGGATGTCCATTATCTCCCATCCTTTTTATTCTATGCTCTCAACTACTATCAAATGCATTTCATCAAAGCTCATGTGGTATCAAGGTAAATCCGGAAGGTCCTAGAATTTCCCATTTATTATATGCTGACGATGTGATCATGTTTTCCAAACCTAATAGGCTAGAGGTTTTGGGAGTGAAGCAAATCCTTCACAATTTCTCTGAATGGACTGGGCAGAGAATAAATTATGAGAAATCCATGAGTATGTTTGGAAAACATGTGAAGAGAACAAATAAGAGAAGTGTCTCAAGAATTATGGGCTTTAAACATGTCAAAGAATTCAATTATCTCGGTTTGAAGATGGCTTTGAGAAGACTTAGAAGAGATGATTTTCAATTCATCATTGATAATGGCTTAAGAAAGCTTAATCAATGGGGGAGCAAAAGCTTATCATTATGCGATAAAATTATATTGGTAAAGTCAGTTTTACTAGATCTTCCTACCTTTCATGCAACTCATTCTTTAATGCCCAAAAAGCTGCTGGAAGAACTTGATAGATTATGTAGAAATTTCATTTGGAATAAAAATAATGGCTCAATGGGGATGCATTATGTAAGCTGGACTGATATGTGCAAACCAATAGAATTTGGGTGCCGTGGATTACACTCTAACATTACTAAGACTCCTGCTTTAAGAGCTAGATTAGCTTGGAGATTTATAAATGATAAGCAATCCTTATTACACATGGTTATGGCCACAAAATATGGTGAAAATCTGGAGAAAGGCAATAGTAGTGGTTGTTTTTCTACAGCCTTTAAATTACTGAGAGAAGGATTTAAAATGCTCATACCATTTGTAAGATGGAGGATAGCTAATGGAGATTCGGTGGATGCTTTTGAAGATACATGGATTCTGGTCAAATGTATAAACATATGGCCTGCATTTGTTATCCCGTTTGAAGGCAGCACGGTTCGTGTAAAAGAGTTCATTCAGGATGCTCAATGGAATGATCAAGAGCTGAGTAAATAATTTGGTAGGGACCTTATTAATTTGATCAATCATGATGACTACATGGAACTGACAAATCAAAAGTTTGGAAAGACAATCCCAGGCCTAATCAGCAAATCTGCTACTTATGAGATGGTGAACGATTTAAACTGGAATTGGATCATAAAGGCGAAATTGAATGCACGGGTGGAGGTATTATGGTGGAGAATGAATAGAAATGCTATTCCCTCACTCCAATTTCTATGCTATAGAAAAATAATCCAAAATTCTAATTGTCCAAGGAGATGTGAAGCAATAAAAGATGTGGAGCATATAATTTGTAACTGCAGAAAACTGAGGGAGATAATCCAGCATTTAAACAATTGGGGATTCAACATTCCTACGTTTGAGAGAAAGGAGCATTGTATTAATTGGATTGAATCCAATATTCTAAAGAAAGGAATGTTGATAAATCTGTATTGAAATATAGTGTTTCTAGCTTGGAAAAGTAGAAACAAATTTATCCATGATGGTGTTGAAGAAAATTCCAATTTTTTAGCTTCAAATGATATTTGTCAAACTTCGGTTTCTCAGAACTTTAGTCAATACAACTTGGGCTTTTGGGATGTTAATCAGTCGTTAAGACTGTCTAAAGCTTGGCATCCTCCTCCACCCAATTGGCTAAAGGTTAATGTAGATGCTTCACTACTTTCTTCCTACAAAGCAGGAGTTGTTGTTGTTTTCCGAGATAGTAATGGAATATTCCTTTTTGCTTATGGCAAATCTCTTTTCCATTGGGATATAGATCAATTGGAGTTGCTTGGTATTCATTCTCTTAAGGAGGAGATAAAGGATTGAATGTTCAAATACAAGAGCATTATCATAGAAGGAGACAATTCAAACATCATCTCTTACTTCAAAAAAGCTTGAAAAACAGGGAAGTTCAAGGATGAGGGTATGGAATTTCTTTCAAACTTTAACTTCGTCAATTTTAATTGCATTAGTAGAGAATGCAATAAGTTAGCAAATTTATGTGCTAACTATGCACTATTTAGTAGCTTTGATTGGGTGGATTATTCTGAGAATATGGTTCCTTCTTCCTTTTTCAAAATGTTGAAGGAGGAATCTAGCCTGTAGTTGCTTCATCTCTTTTTTTAGTAATTCATAAGCTACGGCTTTCTTCAAAAAAAAAAAAAAACTTTGCTCTTGATTGATATTATATATTGGAAAAAGATTGTGTATGCTCGTACATGTCTCCCCATATTTAATAAGTAATTGGTAGTTCATAGCATGGAACTCAATCTCAAAAAGGGGTGCACTTGGAGAACTTGCCTAACGATCCGAGAGGATCCATTTGTTTCAAACTTGTAGGGAAGCCACTTAGGTGATTAACAGACGCTATTTGCTCGTTCCAACCATGGAACTCGAACTCTACGGGGTGAACCAGAGATTTTTCACCAGCTAGTGACTCGCCACATACTTGGACCACCAAGTCAATTACTCACTCCTCCTTAGAACAACATAAAGAGCTTGCTCTATCTCAACATCAAGAACTTGCTCTATCTCTCTATGACCCAACTATAGGAAAGTGCTATTCACGGGATCCTCAGTCTAACTGGTCGAGACCATCGAACATGGAGCTTTCCATTCCCATGACAACATCTCACTCGACTCTTTGATCCTTCTCAGGCGATCCAAGGTCTCCCATACAAGTGTACAGTAAAGTCAGCAAGCACGCGAGTTGTTGGTTCTCCTTTCATCTATACTCACCCAAGCACACTCGCCATCGTCGACTCGACACTACTAGCTAGACTCACCTGGAAGCTACTCGTTGAAGCCTTTTGACCTCGCCCTCCTTCAACAACTTAGAATGATACATATGTCTAGGAAGCACGTAGCGTTATATGGGTGATATTTTTATTTAGCGTTGTATTTTCAATTTTTTTATATAGTCTGTTCTGTAGCCCTTGTAACTCTATAAGTAAAGGGTGATGATGAACAATTTGAGGATTTTGTTTTGATTGATAGTGAATACTGGGTCAATTTGAGATCTATTATTTTCTTAAGTACTTTGTAACACTTTATTCCACTTCCTTCACACTCTTTATTTACATAGGTTCAACTTATCAGCTCACCAGATAAACTTGCTAGTAGGATAGGATGCATCCATAAAAGAATTTAAATTCATTAGATTGAACAAATGTTTTAAGAGTCGTGCTTCAGCGCTCTCAAGCCTTATATTCTTGATCTTTAACTGGCGAGTCTTTTTCCTTTCATGACAACTTGATGAAAGCAGTCGATGGCAGCTTATTAGATTCTTTTTTTTTTTTTTCTTAAGATTCTATATGGTTCATCTCAATTTATCCAGCTCAGCCATGTGCCGCTGTTTTGTTCGATAATTGATGTGCAAATTTACAGGAAGTGAATGGTCTCCGATGCAGTACATATGATCGTTACAACCTTTTAATTTATGCACTTCAAATACTAAATATAAATGTATCACTGTATATTTCTTATAACCTTTTCACCATGGTGCACATCTTTTGTACTGTAATGAATGTTTTGTCTGGAATAGCTTTTTTACTATTTTTAAAAATAATTGTTTAGTACAAAAATTTCTAATTCAAAAAACTTTTGTATAAAAAAATTGGTTTAAAAAATAATATGAAAGCTGTCCCAAATAAAGCTGAAATAATCTCTATTTTTATAGGACAATTTCTTATTATATTCAGGAGTAAAATTAGTGGAGCTTGTGTCACTAAACATAAACCAATAATTTTATTCTTTTGAAATTTAACCAAAATGATGATTTTATGCTGTTCAAAGATATTATTGTATATACATATATATAGTAACTTCATTCACCATCATTGTATTACGGTCTCTCACTATAATTCAAATATTTCATATTATATGACGGATGTTCTCATTTTAGGGAAAAAATAATAATATTTTATCATTAGTGGAATCATATTTTTTTCCTTTCAAAGTTTCTAAAAATTAAACATTCCAATGACACATTTACTTGATGTGAGTCCTGACAAGTACAAAATCTTAAAAACTACATTAAATTAATGACAAAAATGTTATCTATTACAGAACATTAAAAACACCCAAAAATGGAAAATGCAAAACAACATAAATTGATTAGCTACAATGAAATTTAATACACGTTCATGCATTAATTGAGCATCAATAAACCTTCTATTATGAAAAGGACAAAACATAATACTGCCAACAAGAGCATTTAATTAAGCTTCAGTCACATAAGTTTACAAAATAAATATTTTAGGCTAATTATTCTGAAATGACCAATGTGATTTGGAGTCTCAGAAAGAAGTTATTGTTTCACTAAAAAAAATTGTACAAAAGGGTGGAGAAGAAGCTTTCTTTTCCTAATATCTCTCTCCTTGATTCTATATTTTTATTATTTTTCTTATTGTTTTTTTTTTAACATTGGTTATGAACATGCAAGAAAATTATTACAAAATATTAGGGGTTGAATTTGCAAAAGTTAAGTAGAGGTAGGGGTGCAGCCGAGTCAAGCCGACTCAGACTTGACTCGGTAACAGGCTCAACGAGTCGAGCTTATCGAGATCACGAGTTGAGCTCGAACATAATTTCGAGCTCGAAGGCTTATCAAGCTCGAACTCGAACAGGCCTCAGACTCGACTCATCAGCTCAACAAGCAAATCAACTGGGTGGGAACGAGTTCGGGACGACGACGAACGAACAAGCTCGGGATGACAACAAACATGTTCGGCACGACTGATCTCGACGGCAGAGCCTCAGGACAATGAAGAACAAGCTCGGGTGGAGGGATCTCGACGGCGGAGCTTGGACGATGATGAACGAGCTCGGGCGGATGTATATCGACGGTGTAGCTCGAGACGACGACGAACGAGCTCGGGACGATGAATCTAGACATCAAATGCGACGATGGTGGACCTCGGGACGACAGCGGGCGCGACGACGACGAACTTTTGTACGACAATGGACACGATGACATTTTGAGCTCGGATTGAGCTCGACGAACCGCTCGACATGGGACGAGTTGAGCTCGAGCTCGTTTTTTGAGCTCGACTCGAGCTCGAGCTCGGTATCTGACAGTAAATTTCGACTCAAACAACCTCTTGCTCGAGCTCGACTAGACTTGTTTGCACCCCTAAGTAGAGGTAATGCAAAGCAAGTTATAAGTTCAAAGAATTGATTTAATTATAGATTATAGATTTAAAAATTATGATGGGGATCAAATAGATTACAAACAATACAAATATATACTCAAAATAATCTAGTCATGGCGATTCCAATGATGACATATTTTTTGAAACTCAAACATTTAAGGCATCAATTAGTCAATTCGGTCAAAGTTGACTTAGACCTAATTAATTTAGCATATTGAGCCAACTTTTGTTCTTCTCCCTTAAGCATAAAAGAGATAGATAGCACACATAGAGGGGTGCACCACCACCCCTATTCTACCTTTGAACAGGGGTTTTTTGATTAGTAGGACTATTATAATCTCCTCCAGATGATCATTTTAATGATTTTGATTTGTGATATACTATAAAATTTTGATCATTTATACCCCTCTGCTTAATAGTAGGATTGTCCTTGGTGCTTCTAGTAGGTAATTCTATCATTTTTAAATTCTTCCTACACCATTGACTTTTAATTATTTAGGCTTTGTCTGGGATGGCTTTCTTATTACTTTTAAAGAAGCTTTTTAGAAAACTACTTCAAGAAGCAATAAGAAAGATGTTCCTAACAAAGCCTAAATCTACTATTTATTTAGGAAAATAATTGTCTTGACTGACTCTAATAAACTTTTTTAGTATTTCATATTCATTTTCATGGCTAGCCTTTGCAAGTTGTTGCAAATCCCCACCCTTCTAACAAATATATAATAATATAACCAAATTATATATATATATATATATATATATATATATAATCCACTGGGAAAAATTTTTAGATTAATACTTATATTAAGCATTTAAGCATTTTAAAAAAAATTAAAACTAGGCAAAGTTGTCCATTTATGCTGACTATGCACAACTAAGTCAGCTAGCCATTACCAGTAGGAAAAGTTAGGTTTGTCATAAGTTGCCTAAGTAATCGGCGACTTACATAAGTTGTCTGTTTAACGGGTGACTTACGTTATGAATCTTTAAAAAAATATGAGAGATATCAATATTTGGTGGCATTGGATACTGAAGTAGCTATGACAGGTATGATTGAAGATATATGAAGAGCTGTAAAGATGTGTTGTCCCATTAGTTAGTCTTGTTAGCATCATCTTTATTATTTTGTCATTATATACATGACTTTTACAAGTTTTATTTTATTTTATTTTAAAATTTGAGCTCTCTTACTCAACAATGTTTTATTTCACTATAAATATGTAGTATAAGGCTCCCTCCTGCTTAAGTAAGGCAGTTTGAAACAAATATGTAACCTCTTATACAACACCTCATAATGTATCACCGGTTATGGATTTGATTCAGACAACTCACACGAAGTAGATGATTCAAGAGGGTAACATTCCTTTGAAAGAGAGTTTGGAGCTACATACTCATGAAATCCTTGAAGCAAAGGCCAAATCTAATGAATTTTTTCGGTGTTGTATATATTTTTGGAGTGAAGATGAAGATTGTATATTGTGACATGTGCATGATGAGGTTATGAAAATTAAGCTGTGTAGGGCGGGAGATGATCTTAGAGATGTGGGATGGAGATATCTACAATAGAGATTCTAGGTGGAAATAGTTGGCTTTGGGTTCATTTGCACTTTCTCAAGGACCAAATTCATGAGATTAGATGCAGAAAAGAACAATGTGTTCAGGAGATCATTGAAAGATTAACGATCGATGTAAATCACTGTATTCTTTATCAAACATGGCGTCGTAGAGAGGATCAATTCATGTTAGAGTCCTATAAGAAGCTAATGGGAGTTGTTGTGTCCGGAGATAAGGAGTTTCTAAATGTAACAGACTAGCAATATATTCATCAGGAGTTTGAGTACAACTTTAAATGTTATCCAACTCAGACACAACTCCAAGCTCGCCTTCATATGATAATATGAAATGTCTAACTGAATGTATTTGTTATGGTTTTTTTAAGTTTTTAGGTTTGTTTTATTTAATACTAGTAAACTCATGTATTACTATTCTTATGATTTGCTTTTAATGTGTTGTAAAAGTTCTCTAATGGATCTTCGTATCCCCATTTGTGTGGTATTATCACTAACTTCATTTATATTGTATTGGCTGTAAAGTTAGATTTTCTCATATAAAATTAAAAACAAAATGTCCACTACATAACATAAGCCTAATAAAAAACATGATCCATGACAATGCTAACATCATCAGGTCTAACATTATCAAAAGTGAATATCAAGAAAACCTAACAGCAATGAGCTGACATCATCAAAATCTATCATCACATGTAGTACAAACATAAGCTCAGTTAACGTCACCTATGTTGTCTCTTGGGCAATGCATCACTACCAGGAGAGTAAAGTTATGGTGGTCGGAGAGGCCTTTTTATGTAACTCATATTATTCCTCCACAATAATGTCAGACTGAGATATGTTAGTTGTCTGAATGGTGGTTGATATAAGATTTGGGCTGAGGTATGCATGCAGATCCCCTGGCATATGGTGACTAAGGATATCCTGAGAGAGCCAATCAAGATATAAAGATGGGCCAGCAAATCTGTTGTAAGTCTCAGGAGTAGGGGTGTCAATTTTTGACACGACACGAAAACCCGACCCGGACCCGCCGGGTTGGACCCGACCCGATTTCAAAATGGGTCGGGTTCGGGTTCCAGAAATCGGGTAGTGTCGGGTCAACCCGACAACCAGTCGGGTCGGGTCCGGGTTCGAATTTTCGACCCGTTTCTCTACCCGGGTCGGGTTAGGGTTGACCCGTTTTCCACCCGGGTCAGTTCGGGTTCGACCCGAACCCGACCCGTGACCCGAAATTGACACCCCTACTCAGGAGCATCCTGGCTCATACTGAGTGGTGTATCATTTTCAACTATATCATCAAAGTATTCTTAGTCCTCAATATATTATTATAAATATATTTTTAGGGAATATAATTTTGATGATATCAAACACTTTTATTTCTCTACAACTACCTTGCCTACTAACATATCAGGTCCACAAGATCAAATTGTAATTTGAACCAGCTCAAGAATAGGTAGACTAGATCTGAGTCAATTTATAAACTTTTCCTTTTCTTGAGTCAATTATAAATGATATGATTCCTGATGCTAAGTAACCTTACACATGCACATTTGGGGAATTTTTTTGATTATTTTAGAGTTTTTTGTTTTTACTTACATCGTCCGGGACAATCCCAAAATTGCCCAGAATGATAAGTTAAAAATAGAAACCCTAATTAGGGCATCCTGGTTAAGACAGTCATCATTAAGCGCATCATCCTGGATAATATTCGTATCAGCCAGGATGATAGGCTCAAATCAAAAAGAATTAGTCGCTAGATCTATTTAGGTAGCTTTGATATTTTGACAACGTCCAGGATATCATCCCAGACGATGCAACATAATTATGCCTAAATTAATTTAGTAATTAAGGAAAGAAATTAAGGTTTGATTGTTCGATCATATTATCTTAGATGATCGCAGGATCGGCCGAGACGATCAGTTCACAAAACCTTAGTTATTTCTGGACGATCAACATCAGCCAGATTTTATTCAGGGCGATGCTCTAGACGATTTGCATGGATTTGAACTAATCATCCAGGACGATCGTCAGATCGGCCTGGATGATCAAGCTATTTTTCCATCATCCAAACATCCATTCACTGTGATGTTTTAGATGATATTCAATAATTTATACTAATCGTACAGGATGATATCCTATCGGCTTGGATGATATGAACAAAAACCTTCTGATCATCCCAAATAGTCCTGGCTGATTAACCTTAACTTATATTGATCGTATAGGACGATATTTATATTGTCCTGTATGCTAAAGTCGATTTGTTGCAATTAAGATCTATTTCAAAGCTCTTCTATTTAAGACAACTTGTTCTACTCAAGAGATAATCTTTTACTATTGTTCTAACATGAGAGAGCCAAGAGGAGAGGGAGAGCAAGGGAGGGAGGGAGGGAGGGAGAGAGAGAGAGAGAGAGAGAGAGAGAGAGAGAGAGAGAGAGAGAGAGGATCTTATGTGGGGGAGTTTGTGAGGGGTTTCAAAAAGGTTGCTCCAAGCAAGGATCCATCGTCATCTTCTCCAGTCATCGTCCTTAGTTCCTTGGGGGTTTTAGAGAGGTCTACACTAACATCTGATTAAGGTTCTCTACCTTCTTCAAGAGGAAGCAAAAGGAGTTAGGTTCTTTGCCTGCTTCTAGAGGAAGTAAAAGGAGTTGGATTCTCTGCCTCAATTGGGTTAGTGGAAAGGAGGTTTATAAAGGCTTCTCTGCATTGCTGTGGGGGCAAAAGGAGAGACACTAAGTTTAGTGCAATACTCTGTGGGCGCCTCCTAGGACTGGACATAGATCGAGTTGATCGAACTACTATAAATTTTTGTGTTCTTTATTACTGCTTCTACATTTAATTTCTGCATATTGATTTATGTGGTGAATCTTAATTTTGGTTTTAAAATTGTGTTTTGATTGAAAGATTCTTAAAAATACCAATTCACTCCTCTTCTTAGTTAGCCTTGGGATTAGTTCATAAGGGCTTAACAAACCTGTCGAACTTTCAAGTGCCATCAGAGCACTTTCAAGTGGTATCAGAGTGGGATTCATAAAATTGAGTTTTTGAAAACTTTTGAATTTCAATCAATGACTAACTTTGATAATCGTAATACTACGGAATGATATTCTATTACATGACCACCTTTGTTTGATAATATTCCTTTTAATTTTTTAAAAACTCGCATGTCTATGTTTTCATAATCGCTTGATTATTGTATGTGGATGCTTGTTAAAGAAGATTATGCACATCCTTCTCGTGAAATTAATGGCATGAAAACTGAACTTCCTTTTGCTGAATGGACTTTTGATGAAAGAGATTTAGCACAACTTAATGTGAAATGTTTAAACTATTTTTTTGTGCTTTAAAATCTGAAGATTATGTGTGTGTTTCAACTTGTGCAACTGGTAAAGAAATTTGTGATAGATTGTGTGTAACTTATGAAGGAACCAATAAAGTTAAACAATTTAGGTTGAATATTTTATTGCATGACTATAAACTTTTTCGTATGAAACCTTTTTAATCAATTTCTGACATGTATACTAAGTTTACTCAAGTTGTCATCTCATTGCATACTTTAGGAAGAGAGATAACTAATTATGAAAGAGTAAATAAAATTTTGAGATGTTTTCCTTCTTTTTTTGATGCTAAGATCACTACAATTACTTAATCTAAAGATTTAAATACTTATTATGTTAATAATTTACTTGGATCACTCATTGCTTACGAGTAAGGGGTGAATCAAAGAAATTTGGATGCATGTGAAAAAATAAGGAGAAAACTGTGGCATTGAAGGCCAACAACATAGACACTGATTCTTCTGAGTCTGAAAGCGATAACGTTTCCTTCATCACTAGGCAATTCAAATGCTTTCTAAGGAAGAATAACAAGTATCATCAGAAGTGGAAAAGAGGTAAGGATAGCAAAAATTATAAAAGTTCTTCTGATATTGTTTGTTTTGAATGCAAGAAGCCTGGACATGTTAAAGTTGATTGTCCTACACTTAAGGAGCACACAAGCAAGGAGAAGGGTGAGGAGAAATTTACTTATAGGAAGGACAAGAAGCAAAACCAAAGGCATTCTGAGCAGATTCTGCATCTGACTAATTTGAGACTAAAGCTGAAGAGGAGATAACAAATTTATGCTTAATGGATGATCAACTTGGTCAATCTGATCAAGAAGAGGTGTATAAATCAACTTATGATCAATTACTTAAAAGTTATGAAAAAATTCATGCATCATATAAGAAACGTAAGAAATTGCATGCTAGTTTGAAATTGGAGTTTTTGAATTTGCAAAAAAAGCTTGAAAGTTTAAGTAAAGAATACACTCAAATTGATAGCAATCACATGTCTTTACTTAATGAGTTTGATGATTTAAATAAAAAGCATTATGAATTGATTGTTGAGCATGATTCTTTAAAAATATCATTCACCTCACTTGAATTTGATTTTAAAACTTATATTGAAGAATATGAGCATAAAGAGCACTATCTGAATATTGATAATGCAATTTTAAAAAGTGCTAACTTAAGGTTTAAAGCTAAATTGAATACACTTGAGAGAAATTAGAATACATCAAGACTTGATCTAAAGCCAAAACCTATGAAGAGGCATTATAACCAGAACATATTAGTAAATCTTTTTTCTAGAGTTAGATATTTTTCATCTCTAAATCAGTTAAAGGGAGAAACACCGTTGATTGTTTCCCTCTCTCTAACCTCTTTTAGTAGGTATAATTTTCTTTTCTAAATAAAAATCTATCTCAAATTAATAATTGGACTTTACAATTAAGATCTTTTCTATCTTACTACAGTAATATACCTTATATATAATGTTCAAAGTCTTTATATTACTTTTAAGTTCTTTAAAATCTTATCATTGTATTTATCATATAATTTTTAGTCTGGTTTGTGGCTTATTCTTTCTTATATTAGAGAGTGAGTTTTTCTTCTCTAATATATAGAAGATATACTCACAACTAAGAATTTTTAAGAGTTTTGAAAAGGGATCTAGCTTGTAAAAATAAAAAAAAGGTCAATGACGCCAAAACATTAAAAGATGCACAATGATCTCCAAAAAAATTATAAGATACACAAAGTGTATCAAAAATCAAATGATGTGTAAGTGCACCAATCAATTGACAATAGGCATAAAATGATCCAACAAAAAGAAAGCTTCCCTCTCTTTTAAACCTTTAAATCTTAAAAGAATTCATATGCCACTTGATATTTTCAAAGGCTTGATTTCAAATTTCATAATTGTGACAAATTACTTTAGTATATTATTCTATAATATATTTTTTTCTAGAACCAAGTTTTGAACATATCTCTTTTTCTTATCCAATTAGTTTGTTCTAAGTTAGGTCTTTTGTTTTCAAAAGACAATTTTACCCTAAGAGAAGTTTGAGTTAGAGTTAACGGATCAGATATTCTACCATTTTTAGATTTCGACAATATTAACTCATTTAGTCTTACAAGTCTTGAAATTCAATCACTTACAGAATTTATCATTTTTTGTGCCTTTAAAAATAAATAATAATATATAAAAAAATAAAAAAAAAATCTTATTTTTATTCCTTTGTTTGTCTCTTCTTTTCTATCTTTTTGTATTTTAACTTTATCTTTTTCTGGAATTTTTGTATTTTTTGGGTCTTCTCTGATCATCTACATTCACCTCTTGAATTTCATTTTTTGGTCTCATCGTCCTATATTATTTTTTTATCATCCTGGACGATGCATTCAATCAGCTCCTACCCTTTCATTTGACGATTGATATATTTTCTCTATTTATCATCGTCCTAGATGAAACTTTATCATCTTGGATGATCTGATCGTATCATATTTTATTTACTTTGATCGGCCCAGACGACCCTCTTCATCCTAGACGATGTTCTTAAATCTTTGCTCAATTATGGGTAATTAGCCCGTATGATACACCTATTCGTCCTAGATGATAAATGTGGCAATACATTTAAAAACCCTTTAAATTCATTTGGTATTATCAATTATTGATGATTGTCCTGGACTATCCACCTGTTCATCCTAGATGATACATGTGGCAGTGCTTTAAATATTTTAAATTTGGCCGGTAAGATCCATTATTTTGCATCATCCTGGATAGTCCACCTAATCGGCTAGGACGATCTCATTTTTCAACGGTCATCCAGCTTGACTCCTCAGGATGATCACATGTCTTATCTTTTCGGATGATATCTGATTGTCCTATACGACTTTACTGCCTTTTTGACCAATCATCCTATATATAATTATTGCACCCGATCAGTCTGGACGATTCTGCGATCATCCTAGACGATTCTGCGATCATCCTGGACGATTTTGCGATCGTCTTGCACGATCGAATAGTTTCTTTAAAAACTGAGGCATTCAATCAGTTTTTCTCACACAATTTCTCTTCAACCCTCTTTTCTCTTACTTTCCTTCTATTTTCCTGATTATGGCCGGTGGAAAGAGGTCTTGCATGCCTTCTGAAAGCTCATCAAGGGTGAATATGGACCCTCGTTTCACCGAGGCAAGCGACCAAGCTGCCTATTTGAGGTACAAAATAACCGGGATCACTGTATCCCGGATTGTCAACCCGCACATTCTTTTATATCCTGTCATTAATTTTTTTGCTCACACTACCCTCACCTTCCTCCTTACTCTCATTATCCCTTTCAATTCAGAATTACTTTTTGAATTTTTTGCTAGCCTTTGCATAAATTCCTCTTTCACTACTCTCCAGTCCTATGTGAATAGACATCCTGTTAAAATCACATATCAAGAATGTCAAGAGCTTTGTAACTTTTCAACACAGGGGACAAACTCCACACCCTATGTTCTAATCCTAACTATGACTGGGCTCCACCCAATCACTTTCTAACAAACACTAATGTTTACTTTTAAATTGGAGAGTCTAACAACTTACTCCAATAAGCTAGGACAATCCAACATATCTTTCGCACTTCTATTCTTCCAAAAACTGGTGATCGCATTTATATCACTCCACTTCTTTTGATCACCACTTTCTACATTTTGGTCTATCGTGAATTTAATGCCACTGATTTGATTTTTCTCTACTGTTGACCTTAGTTTTGTCCTGACCCAGGTCTTGGGTCAATGGGGTTGACCAAATCAACCCGGGTTAACCAATTGAGCCATGATTGGTCTAAATCAATTTCAAATCGATTCAAATCTTTCTTGACTCAATCCCTTGACTCCCTTGGACCTATTTGACTAGGTTGACCAAATCAATGCTTGACTTGGTCAACCCAAGTCATAATGGGTCAAATTAGCCTATTTAAGGCCCACTAGAGGCCTTTAATGCATTTAACTCCTCCCTAGGAGATTTGAATTGCAAATCCCAACCTAATCAACCTATTTTCCCTCTTAATCTCATCTAGATTCAATCCCAGCCGTTCCCCTTAGGTGTAGGAGCTTTAAATAGGAGAAACTTAGGTTTAGGAAAGGACTTCTTGCTCTAGCTCTCTCCTGATGATCTCCCAAGCCAAGATCTTTCGTGTGCGAGCTCCCCTCACCTTCCCCCACCCTTTCCAAGTCGATCCCCGTCGGTCAAGGTTGCCGCTGGCGAGATCTTCGATGAATCGAGCATATTTTCTTCCCAAAGTTCCTACACGATGATCCAAGGAGAATCAAGGCTCGGGATCAACTAGGAACTTGTACGAGGACAATCTACAAGCTCAACCGTGTCGAGAATTAGAAGATCGGACGATAAAATCTCTCAAAATCCCTTTGAATAGTTCATATAGTTTCGGGTTAAATAGCTTTTCGTAAAGTGCTTTATAAGCCGATCCAAACATCCCCCACGATTTCTATTCATGTCTAGGATTTGTGTTTAAAATTTCATGAAATTTGGTTGAGTATCGATGGAGAACGAAGCAAAAATCCCATTAGGGTTTTGGGTCTCGCTATCGATCAGTCAGGGCTGATCTCAGTCGGCGATCTTGCGTTCGACGGTTGCGATCGAGGCCCTCCACAGTCTAGGTTGACTGCGGGCGTTTGTCCCACCGTTCCACTGGCCACGTGGCGCGATCCAGATCGCTCATCCGAACAGCGTTGGATCGAACGGTCTCTTGCCTCTGCTGACGTGGATGAGTGCTGACTGTCGCCGCAATCAGTCCGATATAATTACGGGCAATGATTGCGTCGCCTTCGTGGTCCTGGGAATCAATCCCGGGTCGCCACATGTCGCCGCCATTTTGTTTAATTAAAAATTTGTTTTAAACTCATTTCTAAATATATTTTAAACGAGAAATATTCAAAAATTCATAATATATCCACTTTTTAGCGGAAAAATATGTCAAATACCTTGTTTTATTTGTATTTTCATCAACTACATTTTAAAATTATTTACAAATGAAAATATTGAGTATATTTTTAAATATTTAAAAATAGTAAAAATACCTTTTTTATTATTTAAATTATTAGTTTAATAATAATTATTAATTTATTATTATTTTAATTATATTTATTTATTACTCTTATTATTATCATGTTAAATTATTTTTAGTGCTACTACTATTATTATTATCATTATTTTGAATTATTATTATTATTATTATTATTATTATTATTATTATTATTATTATTATTGGTTTCAAGTTATTATTTATTATTATTTATTTTCATTAGTATTTTCATTTAAACTATTTTGAAGGTTACTATTATTAATATTATTATTCATTAATGTTATTATTGTTATTATTCTAATAATTAAACATCAAATTTCAGAAACTTTTATTATTCTAACTTTATTACATTTATTATTTATTTTTAAATATTAATTATTTTAAAACCCTTTTATTGGTTTAAGCTTCGATAAATCATATAGTTTTCGTTTGAAATCCATTTTTGATGTATAATACCTCGTTTTTTTTAGAAAATTACAAACTTTATTTTAAAATTATTTTTAAAAATTAACCTTCACTGTCTTGACAGATGTCTGTCTTATACTCCTATTTGACTATTTTACTATTATTTAAATAATTAATATCCTAATTATTTTTAAATTAAAAATTATTTTAAAACCTTGTTAGGGTGGTCATTGGATCTCTCCTATATGTATTTATTACAAGTTGACTTATCTTTAATTAACTTATTTTTCAAAATTTATATGCATTTATAAGTATTTTAAATTATTTTAAAATTACTTATATTTTAAATCCTAATTTTGGGAGATCCACTCCAATGGAATTTTAAACATGGATTCTATATATGAAGAGCAAATATGGGGGAGGTGGATTAGTGGGTGGTTGAGTCTCAATCATTCACTAATCCCTTCATTAAGAGTATTTTACTTTCCTTGTAGCGTAGTTTGCATGTATATGACGCATCACCACTTAGTTTAGGCTCTCCTAGATCTAAGGACATTGTGTGTTTACTAATTTTGTGTGTTATCATGCATTATAAACTCAAGGGTTAGTCTAAACTTTAGTTTAAATTCCTATAACGTAGTGACACCCTAAGGACAACAATTAAGGACCTGTCTAGTAAACTTACAAAATTTTTAGGAGCTAGGATAGATCACTAATTGACATAAAAAGTTCAACACTTAAACTTAGTGATATTACAAACCTTTTAGAATTTTCTAGGAATTTTTAGGGCGATTTAGACCCCTTAATTAACCAACCCTAATTTACCTGGTAAATAGGGCTTGGTAGCCTTCTAAAAATTACAATAAATCCATCTCAACTCCAAAAAATATCTACAATTAGTTAAAATTGTTCAGAATTATGTCCTTAATTTGATATAAATAGGGCTCCTTAGTTTGACCCTAGGCTGACCCTCAATTTAACCATAAGTGGAAATTACCTTTTTGCCCCTGATAAATTATTAAAAATTATTAAAAATCTTAAATTTTCCCCAAACACTTGGTAACACCTTCTTAGGTAATTTTGGACCTTTGGGGATAATTCCAATTAGTTTGGAGCTGATTTGAATCAAAATCATAAAATTCCCCCTTAATTAGATGATTTAGATGATTCAATAAATACCTAAACTTTAGAAATTAATAACTAATTGTAGAAAATTCCAAATTAGGTAAACTCAATTGCATTCAACTCCAATTAGGGTCTAGTATTTATTAAAAATATTAGGAGTTTAGAAACTAACCTAAATCTAAAAGTCAACCCCAACCTATAGTCTAGGGCCTGAAACTTGTAAAATTCATAACTTTCCTAGGAAACTCCAAATCCAACAAACTACCTGTCTAATTACTCACCTTAAGGTTTAGTATTTACCTAAAATGTTAGGAGCCTTAAACTTAGCTTATTTCCCATAGTGACTTTTTGGACACCCTCACCCTAGTACGTAGGAGGACCCGGGACTTTCCAAAATTGGCTAATATAATTTAAACTTCAAATATCACTACCCTAAGTATTAATAACTGGTCAACAAACTAAATTAACTTAAATGGATCCTAATCCATTAATATTTGAACTTTAATTAAAGTTTCCTTTTTTGGTCTTCAACAAACCTGAACTCTAGCCACCCAGCTTAGGACATATCCAAGCCACACCAGCCATACACACACATAGCACTGTTTTCTAGGGCACCAATTCTAGACCTAGGCTAGGCCGGTGTTTACTTTTTTTCAGCTGTGTGTTGAAGCTTTTCGATGATTTCACTACATGCTCTGATGAATTGTTGGTGTGTTTGCTTACTTTTCATGCACTATGTGGATTGCTATGATGGGTGTTAGATTTACCCCTAGGTTAAGAATGATACATATATATATTATTATTCTTGTAGGTGGTCATGCTCATGCAATGCTAAAGGGGGGCAACTGTCATGATTTCTAATGATGTTTCGTGCAGGTACTTGCTTAGGCCCCCCTAAATAAATGAAGGCTAAAATAATTAATAATAACTACTAAATGTGCTCTAGAAGCTGCTTAACCCTCATAAATAATTAAGAGCATGGCTAAGAATGTGGCTGTGAATGTGTACTTTTATTTCCTTATATATAAATTGCTTGGGATTTTATTAGGATAACCATGTAGGTGACTTTATAATTTACTGCTTTTCATTTGATGTAACATTTGTAATAAATTATTAAGAGTTGTGAAAATGACTGTGAGTTTTGATATTCTTATCCAACTCGAATTTCAAAAGAAGAAGACATTCTCATAGGGGAGAGTCTTCTTCCATTTGAAAGATCGAGCTGGATGACTTTAGATATCCAAAGAGAAAAGGCAATACCCCTTTTTCAAGGGAGATTGTCTCTTCATTTGGATATTCAAGCCACGAAGGATCCAAGGAGTCCATGGAGGAGAGATCCAAGGAGTCCAAGGAGAATAAATCCAAAGAAGAGTGAATAGTTAAGATTTGAAGACCCAATATCTCACTCAAAGTCATTTGCATCTGTCATAGGCTTAGAAATCTGGGTTGTTAGCAGTGGTGCCGACCACTTTATTTTCTACAAACCCTGGGTTGTAATTAAAGGACAGTTGGCCTATGGACATTGAGTTGATTTGTTTATTAATATTGATGTGTTTATTCTACTTATGTAGTAGAAATTGCCTGCTTTTTCTAGATTTTTTTCTTGCATGTCATTTTTATTTTCTCCTGGACCACATTAGGCTCCCTAAGGACTGTAAAATTTTTTTACTCGTAATCAATATCTAAAATTTTAAGATTTAAATAACATAGAAACCTAACGAATCTAGCGAACTGCCGGAACTGTCCTGGGTCGCATGCATATTAATATGTTCTTCTTTCTCCTTCTTTCAGACACTTCCCCGCTTGCGGGTAGAGTCCGGATAATCTGGCCTATGAGGATGAAGTGCCGGACCTGGGAAAATCTAGTCTCCTTCTAAAAATTATTTTCTAATAAACCTGTTTTTAAAATCTAAAGCATTCATGATTTGACTTTTTAATTAGCATGCATTACATTAGAAATTAATTAAAATAAAATTTTAATTGCATTAGTTATGAGCATCTACTAACATAAGTCCAAGACCAATTAGGAAACTCTCTAGATGTTAGTCCTACTTCCAAAAAAAACTGTACTACCTACCCATCTTTTATAATTGGCTTGACAACATAGTTTTAAAGCAATTAGGTAGTTAGTTGGCTCCCCAATCCAGGCTGGGATCATTCCAGGATCTGCACTGCATTAGTTAAGACATGGGTCTTACTGTTGTGTAGAACACTAAATCCAACTTAGATTTAGGGTTTGGGGCTAGTACATTCGGTTTCGTAGTATGCCTTAAATAGTAGGTAGGTCCCTTCGCTTCAGGGAAAATCCTACTTATCTGCGTCATAGGATGACGCCACCTCCATCCTTCACTCATGCATGTGATTGGATGTTTGATCTTATTTTTCCTAGTTTCTCTCTAGTGCCCTAGATCCTCCGAATGCTGGTGTGAACCCCGCATGTGGATTTAGCCATTTGGACCTTTCTTCCTTTTGCATAGGACTTATTAGTCTACACCCTTGTGCCAATCCCACTTTGGAAAGGATAATATATGATCCTTAATTGAAGTTTTCTCAGGCTCCGGTTTGGGATGTAATTAACCACGGGGGCTTGCGCTCGTTAGAAACTTGGCCCCACATCTACTAAACCTCATCCGAGTTGTTGTATTGGGTGGGGAAAAATTGTGATTGTGATCAGGTTGTGTATATTACTACTCATCGGGGTGCGCTGGCGAGAGGTGCTATCCTCAATGATTAGTCGTATGCACGATCCAATCTACCCTTCCATATACTTGTTCGTGTCGAGTGTAAAGGCCTGCGATCATTTTATCCTACAGGATAGTGCAGTCGTACCCTTTGCGTTCGGAACCCACGAGCTGTGCTCTTTTGGAGGTCCACAGCTACATTGAGCATCTGAATAGTATACGAGATCCAGGATATAGGAGGAAGCCCAATCTTGCCCTATGATATATTATTGCCTATGTCTTAGAATCAAAATATAACCTCCAGTATCTTACCCCACCAAATTTTTAGCCTACCTTTTACTCAAACAACTCCTTCTGCATTCTTTATAGTACTCATCTCCACTTGAGGCATGAGGAAGTTAAGGGAGATGAGGAGGAGGCATTTCTGCACCTATTCCTGCACTTGCTCCGCTCCGCCAGCACTCTTAGATGGATCAGTTGTTTGAGCGATTCGACTAGTGGGAGACATGGTTTGAGACCTACGTTGCTGCACAGGAGCAGCAACATGCTGAGGATGTTGCTTATTTTGACTCCTACATGGCTCACCAGCAGCACCAACACGACTAGGATATGGCCTGGTTTGGGGAGCAGTTCGCAACTATTTCTAGTTTCTTGCACCCTTAGCCAACACCACCACCTCCTCCGTATGATTAGGGGCCATCTTTCTTTTAGTTTATTTTTATGATGTCGTTTCCTTTTTTCTTGTTGTAGTTCATTTTTGTCAGGTAATCTCTGCTTTGTTTCTTTTCTAGTTTCCCTCCTCCTTTTTATGATGTCAAAAAGAGGAGTAGTTGTATTGTTCTAATTTGTATTTTCTATTGTGTTTTATATTGGTTAGTTGAACTATTTGAAATGTGTTTTTTTCTTCACACTATTTCTATTAAACTACTTTGAACCGCTTCAATTGTTTAATTATTTTCCATCATAAAAAAGAGGGAGATTGTTGCGAATATATTTTCAAGGAATATAATTTTGATGATCGAAAACACTTCTTTTTCTTTATAACTGTCTTGTCTACTAACATTTTAGGTCCATAAGATCAAACTGTAATTTTAACCAGCTCAAGATTGGGTAGACTAGATTTGAGTCAGTTTGTAAACTTTTTCTTTTCTTGAGTTTCTTATAAATGATATGGTTCCTAATGCTAAGTAATCTTACACACACACTTGGGGGAGTTTTTTTTACTGTTTTAGAGTTTTCTATTTTTTGCTCACATCATCTGGGACGATCCCAAAATCATCCTGAACGATCAGTTAAAAACAAAAACCCTAATTAGGGCATCTTGATTAAGACAACCATCATTAAGCGCATCGTCCTGGATGATATTTCGGCCGGGATGATAAGCTCAAATTAGAAAGAATCAACCGCTAGATCTATTTAGGTGGATTTTATTTTTGGACATCATCCAGGACATCGTCCTGGGTGATGCAACATAATTATGCATAAATTAATATGGTAATTAAGAAAAGCAATTAAGGTTTGATTGCTCGATCATATCATCTTGGACGATCGTAGGATTGGCCAGGACGATCAGTTTATAAAACTATAGTTATTCTTAAATGATCAACACCGGCCAGCTTCTATTTAGGGTGATGCTATGGACGATTTGCACGAATTTGAACTAATAATCTAGGAAGATCGTGAGATCGGCCTGGACGATCAAGCTGTTTTTTCATCATCCAGACATCCATTTAGTGTTGTGTTCTAGATGATATTCAATAATTTATACTAATCATACAGGATGATATCCTATCGGCTTGGACGATATAAACAAAAACCTTCAGATCATCCCAAATCAACCTAGCTGATTGAGCTTAATTTGTACTGATCGTACATGATGATATTTATATCGTCATGGATGATCAAGTCTGTTTGTTGCAATTAAGAGCTGTTACGAAGCTCTTCTATTTAAGACCTCTTGTTCTACCCAAGAGATCATCTTTTATTGTTATTCTGACCTAAGAGAGCCAAGAGGAGAGGGAGAGCAAGGGAGAGAGAGTGAGGATCTTGTGAGGGGGAGTTTGTGAGGGGATTCACAAAGGTTGCTCCAAATAAGGATCTATTGTTGTCTTCTCCAATCGTCATCCTTAGTTCCTTTGGGGTTCTAGAGAGGGCTACTTCAACATCTGATCAAGGTTCTCTACCTACTTCAAGAGGAAGCAAAAGGAGTTAGGTTCTTTGCCTTCTTCTGGAGGAAGCAAAAGGCTTGGGTTCTCTGCCTCACTTGTGTTGGTGGAATGGAGGTTTATAAAGGCTTCTCTGCCTTATTTTGGGGGCAAAATGAGAGATACTGAGTTTAGTGCAATACTCAGATGGCGCCTCCTAGGAGTGGACGTAGGTCGAGTTGATCGAACCACTATAAATTTTTGTGTTCTTTATTACTGCTTCCGCATTTAATTTTTTCACTTTAATTTCTGTGGTGAATCTTAATTTTGGTTTTAAGAGTGTATTTTGATTGAAATATTTAAAAAAAAAAACAATTCAAACCCCCCTCCCCAAACCAAACCCCCCCCCCCCCCCCCCCCCCTCTTAGTTAGCCTTGGGACTAGTTAACATCCCTGTCGAATATCAAGTGCCATCAGAGCACTTTCATATACATCTGTCGGCTTAAGCCATAGCAAAGCTCCATCACCATGTTTATGTCTTGTTGCTTCTACATATCCTCAGTGCCATTGAAGTGATGTTACAAAGCACGCTTAGTACTAAAGAAGAAGTCTCTCTCTCTAATAACAACGTCACAAATTTGATATTTTTGCAAGTAATGGTCTATAAGCATTACACTAAGTTTTATGTTTACGTGCCAGAAGGTGCTCTAAGGGAGTTATAGGGTATGACGTGGTGGGAGGCTCAACAAGTACCTTTTATATGTATAGTATGATCCATGACTTGTAGCACTGTAGGTACTGATGCACAACATAGTCACTGCCCTCACCAAGATGCTCCCCAGTAACTATATATCCTCTCCTACTCATCCATATGGAAATTTGAACCTAGTGGTACAACATCTAATCCATGTTTGGCTTCACACGACCATCTACTCTTTTGAAGTTGAACTATCATATAACTTGATTGGGCAAGTGTCACTCCACCCTCTTCCAACTAATCACATGAACTCTTGCAATCCATATATCTTCACCTGCCAAATAAATATGTGCAACCTTGTTGTTTATCTTCGTCCTTCGGGGTGATATATTCTTTCTAATGAGTTGATTCGACCTTAGAATTAGAACTCAACCTTAATCTTAAAATTCCCAAAGAAAACTAATATTTTTCAAAACATGTTTTCAAAATTCCACCAACAAACCTGAGCACGAATATCCTGTGTGTACGTCTCCCAAATCACGTGTGCATTCAAAACGTATTTTATTCACTAAAATTAATGAAGCAAATAATGTAGCATTAAAATTCAAACAATACCTGGCTGTCGAGTAGACCATCAAGCTCATCCTTATAAATAATAATGTTCCCCAAGGGCAATTCTTGGAATCGATCCTCATTCCACCTATTCTAATTAAATATCAAATGATTGAAAAAAAAATATACAGGTCATCTTAGAAATAAAATATACTTGAGTTAACTTCATACATGTATCCAACACTCATACCATCAAGTTGTGGTGGAAAATGCACATGAAGTGTTGGTCGACCAACATATAGGTACTCCCAAGCCCAAATTTGTAACAAGTGTATGCACCCAACTAAATTTGCCCTATAAGGCTCTATTGCTTCACTCAACTCCATGTACAAGTGGGTCAAGACCGCTCTCCCAAAGGAGTATGTACTGAATACTGCCAAATCCTTCATAATAATCAAATAATGTAAATGTATCTCTGAACCTAATATACCTTGGAGTAGATTGCATCCCATGATAAATAAGATGTATGCCCAAACATGCCTCCAAAAATCTATCTCATTTCATTTTAATTATGAGTTATGCTAAAAGGTCCAACGTAACCATCTAAGCAGGATGTAAGTCTTCGTCTGTGCCTAACCCATACAAAATTTGGATGTGATGTGGTTGTCGAAAGAGTCACAGTAGACTACATTGGGCTATGGATGACTCTGTAATATGTTGTCATAGGAATCGGATAAACTCATCCAACATCTCCCTGATACAACTACTATATGACCCACCAAAGCTGGACCATCTATATGCACACCCAATATCATAACCACATCCTGTAAAGCTATGGTCATCTCGCCAATTGTAAGGTGGAAACTGTTCATTTGCATTGACCATCTCTCCACTAAAGCTGTCAACAGATGGTGGTTCATCCTTAAATACCTCATCTAGCTAATACAATTTAAGCCAACCATTCTTAATGCATCCATAAATCTAGGACAATAGACCAGCTAGTCGTGCACCATCAGAAGATGTGATGCTACTTCTAGAATTATTCCCTGCAAAGAGATAATAGTTAATTATAATGCGTGTGTTTAGGAAAATTACAAAAGCATAACAAGAAGGTGCGTACCCCATTAGGGTGTACAACCCTATATGTACCATATAAAGAAGTAATGTTCGGGTGAAGCTACGTTGGGGGTGCTATATGGCTAGTAGCCTGAATTAATTCCTCACCGGTGGGTCGTTTCTTCTTACGCTGTCATTCTTAAGATGCCATTCAACTTGCTAAATTTATAAGATCAAGGAATTAGCATTTTGCATTTCTAAAAATTATTAATACTAAAAATAAATGAATATTAAATATCATGAAGCGCCAACAAACACTTCGACCATTCCACCTTGGGTCAAAGATTTATATATTTGTGAATTTGGCGGCTTGGTATTACCTCACAACAAATTTATCTCTTCAACTTCAACGTACATGATGAGAAATTCCACAGTAGCTTGGCATAATATAACTTTACAAACCTCGTCATCCTCAACATGTGAAGCGACGAACTCATTGCCCACAAGCACTTGACAAACTAAGTTGACAGAATACTTTGATGCATCGTACTTGAGTGCTTTGAGAATATTTAACTTAAGCTGCTCTAAGTTGATATTTCTTAGCACTTGCAAGAGACGATTCCTAACCCCCATAATAAGTTGGCGTGAAATTCACATCCATTTGTAACTCACCTACATCATTAGCACGAATGTTTCTCCTCCCCTCATTATTAAACTCGTACGTTTTGCTACGAAAGATCAACAAATCGCATATAGTTAATATAAGTAATTATTAATTTATACGATTATATTTCTACTTATTATACAAAATTTATAATTACAATACTGACTCTTACTATGAAAACAAGTTTTCAATTTGTCAAAATAATTTTTTATATACATTATATAGGTTAAGTACTTAATATAATATACAATTTCAAAATATACATCATTCCACTACTATAAAATATTTTTTATTTAAACTTCATTTCGCTATTGTCAAAATATTTTGAAAACAATTAATGTTTCAAAAGTAGAAATTGGTTAGATCATACAAATCATGCTCACAACTACATTGAAATTAAATTGAATTTAGATTTGCTGCTCCTAAAGAAAAAAAAAATACATGACTACTTATTTGAACCAAAGTACATTTATTTTTAATGATTTTTTAATAACAATATTTCTGTAGGAAAAATATTACAAATTTGAATCATTCTTTCGTTTAATTTTTTTGGTCATGAAGTACTCCATCACATTACAAAAAAAAGGGGCAGAATTTTTAGACGAAAATCAATTTTTACTAAAAAAATGCTTCAAACAAAATTAATTCTTACCAAATTATTTCTAACATAATTATCCTAACCCTAAAATACCTCTATCATACATCACATACATAGAAGATTGCTTTTAAAAAAAAAAAACACATATAAAAGATTGCTTGCTTCCAACATCTTCTCTATGACAACAAAACAAATAAACACAGAAATTTCTGACAAAAATGAGATGTAATCGTTCTTCCCTTACAACATCACAAAAACTTACAAAAAAAATCAACAAGACAACCTTAAATCTATAGATCTCCTTTTCTCTCTTAAACTTCGACTCCACTAAACAAAATAAGTTCTTAACAACAAATAACTCAGTTAAAATAGCCTAAAAATGAAAACTTTGCTTACCTAAACACTCCAATCGGTGAGGAAAAGGAGAACGACAACGTAGGGCATGGTGGGGTTGCGACATAAGTCGGGTGAGGGAGAAAATCTGAAGGGAAAGTGTTTAAGGGGCGACTTAGGTCTGTCATGTCAACGAGCCACATCAGACATTTGACTAAATCAATTAATCTCTTTCTCCTAAGAAAATTGCTCAAATTTCTCATTTTTAATTTCTCTATTGTGATCACTTTGAATCATCAAAATCTCACATCCTAGTTTCCTTTGAATCCAAGTCAAAAAATCTCTAAACTCCTCAAACGATTTACTCTTATGATATAGAAATTTAACCCATGTGAATTTTGAAAAATCATCAAATCTAACAAATTTGTATACCTTTCCTCCTAGACTCATAGTTCAAATTGGTCCAAAAAGATCCACATTTAAAATCTCTAATGGTTTACTAGTTCTAGGATCCTTATTGGACTAAAAAGAAGACTTCACCTATTTTTCTAATTGGCATGCATCGTAAAGGTGATCTTTATTAGAGTCTAATTGAACTAAAAAGATACAACAACAACATCAAGCCTTTATCCCATTACGTGGGGTCGGCTACATGAATCCTTTTTCTCCATTGTGTCCTATTAAAAGTCAAATTCTCGTTTAAATCTAATAAAGAAAGGTCATTTCTAATATTTTCTAACCAAGTCTTTGTAGGTCTACCCCTACCTTTCTTAACACAAGTCAAATCTAATACCTCTACTCTCTTAACTGGGTCGTCGGAAGGCCGCCTTTTTATGTGACCAAACCATCTAAGGCGACTCTCTCTAATTTTCTCTTCTACTGGAGCTACTCCAACCTTTTCACGTATATGCTCATTTCGTATCATATCTCTAAGGGTAAAGCCACTCATCCACCTGAGCATCCTCAGCTCTGCCACACTTAACTTAGTATTATGCTTCTCTTTTAATGGCCAACATTCGGCACCATAAAGCATTGCAGGCCTCACTATCATCTTATAGAATTTTCCCTTAAGTTTGAGGGGTACATTTCTATCACATAACAAGCCCGATGCATTCCGCCACTTCAACCATCCAACTTGAATTCTGCTGATAATATCCCCATCTATTTCACCATCACTCTGAACAATAGATCCAAGATACCTAAAACGTGTACTCTTATTAATGACTTGATCGCCCAAAGTCACAATCCCCTCACTAGGTCTATTATTACTAAAATTACACTCCATATATTCTGTTTTAGATCTACTCAAGCGAAAACCTTTAGACTCTAAGGTTGACCTCCATAATTCAAGTTTACCTTCAACTCCCTCTCTAGTCTTATCAACAAGAAGAATATCATCAGCAAAAAGCATACACCAAGGTACATCCTCTTGCAAATGTCTAGTGAGAACATCCATGACTAAAGCAAATAGATATGGGCTTAAGGCTGATCCTTGATGTAACCCAACCGAAATAGGGAAATACTTGGTCAAACCACCTTGTGTTTGAACACAAGTAATAGCTCCTGCATACATATCTTTAATGATTTGAATATAAGTATTATTGACTCCTTTCTTTTCAAGAACTCTCCATAGCACTTCTCTTGGAACTTTATCAAATGCTTTTTCTAAATCAATAAATATCATATGTAGATCCTCCTTATTTTCTCTATATTTCTCCATCAAACATTTTAATAAATGTATGGCTTCCATAGTCGACCTACCCGGCATGAATCCAAATTGATTTTGAGAAACATTAGTATCACGCCGCAACCTATACTCCATAACTCTCTCCCATAGTTTTAAAGTATGACATATTAACTTAATACCTTTATAATTCAGACAATCCTGTGCATCACATTTATTCTTAAAAATAAGAATTAATACACTCATTCTCCACTCATCTGACATCTTTTTAGTCTTCAAAATAGTATTAAAAAGTTTAGTAAGCCAAGAAATTCCTTCATCTCCTAAGCATTTCCACACCTCTATTGGAATATCATCAGGTCCAACAGCTTTTCCACCTTTCATTTTATTTAAAGCCTCTCTAACTTCTGTTTTACTAATATGTCGATAAAAATAGAAATCTTTATTTTCATTTAGGGTGCTAAGGTCACTATAGTCAATCTTATTTTCACAATCTTCATTAAAAAGTTTAGCAAAATATCTCATCTACCTTTGTTAAATATCATCTTCTAAGAAAAGTATTTTTTGATCTTCATTCTTAATACACTTCACTTGAACTAAATCCATACTACTCATATCTCTTTGTTTGACTAACTTATATATATATCTATCTCTCTCCTAGTATTTAATCTATTATATAAATCGTTAAAAGCTAATGTCTTTGCATCGCATGTTGCTTTCTTAGAATCCTTACGAGACACTTTATATAATTCTCAATTATCAGAATTTTTAAAATTAAACCAATTTTTATAACAAATCTTCTTATTTTTAATCTTTTCTTGCACAATTGGATTCCACCACCAACTATTTTTACTATTAGGAGCTTTTCCCTTTAATATTCCAAGCATATCTTTTGTAATATTCTTAAAATCACTAGCCACTTTTTCCCACATACCATTAGCATTCTCATGCACAGACAAAATCTGAAGATCTAAAATCTTACTCTTAAACATATTTTTGTTAATATTCTTTAACTGCCCCATGTAATCCTAGAAAAATGTTTTACTTTATTTTTTATTTTATGCCCCTTTATCTTAACATCCAAAACTAATAATTGATGTTGGGTACATAAACTTTCACTCGGAATAACTTTACAATCTTTGCAATCTAAACAATTTAATTTTCAAATAAGAAAATAGTCAATCTGGGTTGTACTATATCCATTTTTATAAGTGATAAGATGCTCATTCCTTTTCTTAAATAAGGTATTAGCAATTGAAAAATCATAAGCTAAACAAAAATCTAATATGGTCTTGCCACCTTCATTCGTCGTTCCAAATCAATGGCCACATGAATGATTTTAAAATCATCTACCTCTCTACCAACATGTCCATTTAAATCTACTACAATAAAAACTCTTTCTTCAAGAGGTATTTTTTGTATTAATTTTTCTAAGTCATTCCAAAAATTTAATTTAAAACTCATATCCAAACCTACCTGAGTAGGATAAGCACTTATAATATTAACAATCTTATCCTCAACAACAATCTTTAAAGCTATAATTCTATCTCCAATCCTATTAATTTTTATAACATTATCCTTTAAAATCTTATATATAATAAAACCTACATCATTTCTAGTATGACTCCTACCCGAATACCAAAGTTTAAATCTTAAACTATCAATTTCCTTAACCTTCACTCCAACCCACTTAGTTTCCTGAATGCACAAAATATTTAACTTCCTATGAATCATAGTATCTATTAATTTCATTAATTTTCCTGTAAGGGAACCTATATTCCAAGTTCTTATCCTAATTTTAGTTTCATGGACTAGCTTTGCCCACATACATCCTTGATGTGGGAAACCTTGCCTATTTAACACTGCACCCGGGCGCCGGTGCAGTGACCCTTGCACATTTGTCACTGTATTCAGGCCATACAGCGCGTCGCTTCCAGGGGACGCCCTAGTATTAACACTATTTCTTAAAGGATTCATGTCATTATTGTTCGACAATTTTTACGCTGGCTGTCGACTACCTAACGCAACCCTCCACTTTTCTCATCCAGGACTTAGGACCTGACAACGACAGTGTTAATAAAAATTGAACTAAAAAGATATTTTAAAAAAAAAAGCACGAGCTTGTCTAAATTATAGCAATTTAAAATGTTGTATAAACAACAAATCTACTCAACAGCATGTGCCAGTTGAGAGGAAGCTCCCATTATTTCAGTGTACTATAGCCGTTGGAAATGGGGAACAATCAATGCGTGAGAATAATGGCTGTTCCATCAATCCTATAAAGTCTTCTATGGTACAGATTGAGCAATTGGTTTAAGAGTCTGCTTCAATGCCCTCAAGCCTCATATTATATTAATGATCTTTAAACCGGCAAGTCTGTATCTTCTTTTCAATATATTGCAGCTACATTTGTCTCATTCATCCTCACAGGCTAAAGGAGGATTGATGTTTTGCTATGGATATTGAGGACTGTGATAGGTGTGGAGATGGTGGTCCAACTCAACCATGTGCTTTTGTCTAGTTGGGTAATTTATATATGTGCAAATTTAAGAAGAAATATGAAGGGAGTCTGATGCAGTAGAAATGGTCATTCACAATTTATCAGTTGAATACAGTCCCCCTTGGTTTAATTCATGTTATCTTAAGCTATTTGTATCATAATGATATGCAGACCACCTTTTTGTTGTGCAAATAAACTGCGAAAAAAAAAAATCACACAATCAAATTCAATGAGAACATAAGAGAACAAAGCAGAAAAATTATTCTGTACGGACACCGAACGTCATCCGGAGACCAATAAAAACTGCACCACGTCACCTTTTACTGTACCGCGGCTCGGCACTGCTCCGTACCGCAGCTCGGTACCGCTCAGTACCGCGACATTCAGACGTAGAGTTACGTCTGACGTCCGCACAAAATAATTTCTCTAAGAACATGATGTTGTTTGTAGTTTGGTAAAAAATTGTATACATCTATAAAAATTTTAATTTTTTTTTTTTAAATTGCATTAAAAAACAGTAAAAAAAAATAATCCCAAATCAAACCTTAAACTATTTAAAAGGCTTATAAAGCACTTAATTGGTGGGTCATATCATAACTAAAGTCTTAGGATTCTCAAACGAATTCTTAAAGTGGAGTGGCACATCCCAAATGTGAGCAATGGAAAAAAGAGGAAGATCATAATAAATTATTATTATTATTATTTTAAGAAAGGAATTTGATTTAAGCTAATATTCTATGAATCATTTTGTTATACGGTGAATCATTTTTTAAATGAGATGAAACCGATTTTATATGCTCTCTTTGATCTCTTTTTTAGGAGTTATTCTATGTGGAGGTCGGATGCAACTCTATGTCCGGAGACGAATTAGGTGCAGCCACGTCAGCGATACCGAGCCACGGTACCGAATGAAGGGGTGATGTGACACATTCTTGTTGGTCCCCGGATGGCACTAGGCATCCGCACATAAAAATTAATCCTCTTCATACTACACTTTGAAGATCAAATTCTTGGATTTTTTTTTTTTTTATTTACTGGCTAACAAATATTATATCCATAGGCGCATGAAAGGAACAATTAACCAGCTTTATTTTTGACATATTCATTAACTTAACAAATGAGCCTTATAAAGCCTAATAACAAACAACTACATGCAGCCCTATTGAGCCAATTAACAAACTTATCTAACCAGTTTTTTCTAACGCTAAACAAATGCTTTGAAAATGATATTTTTAATGAAGACTAAAAAAATTCTAACAAATATGAATAAAAATCTCTAATTAATAAATACTATAATGTTTAATTAGTTTTAAATTTATTAATGAATGATTATTCTGTTATTAAATTATAATGAATATAAATTATTCAAATTAGATTGTTCACCATTTTTGATGAGTTTGTTCATGAGCATGTATCGAATATAATCAAACTTTTTAACCAACTTCTTATCGAGCTTGTTCACAGGCTTTAAATGAATTTTTTATGGACATTAATGAGCCAAATAAAATAGTTGTTCAAACTTGTTTATTCAACCATTTAGCATTTTAAAAAATGTTCAAGCTTATTTGATTACTTAATCAAACAATCATGAATGAATTATAATCGGGCTAAGTCACAAGTAATTTATCAAATGCTCGATTTATTTGCAGTCATGAGGATAAAAGAGCCTTGTCAATTCCCTTGCTAAAACTCTATGTTCACCATCATAGTGAAAATATAATGATATAAATAGGAAAAAGTAATTAATCAATAAATCTATATAAAAATTTTTATATTTATGTGCTCTTGATGAATTGTATTAGGCCCTAATTTCATTTATGTGTGGGCTCCAAAAATTTGCGCCCCGGCCTCCCCTCTTTCGAGAGAGTTTTAAAGAATTAGGTTCTTGGGTAATTTTTTAGAAGGAATATTAGGTTCTAGATAAGACATTGCATTGAGATTTCACCCTCATTTTGCGATGACTTTAGATCTGAGTTTTAGTTTCCTATATGCACAAGCCCCTATAGCTAATTAGTCCTCCCAATAATAAGAGAGAACTTTTGACTAAGTTTAATCGTCAAACGAATACAAAGAGATACCTAGCATCTTGTATATAATAGTAGCATGAGTTTATGTATTTGAGAATTTGACATTTAAAAATAGAAATTTTACCATCTTGCACTAAAACCGTATTGTTGGGGTGTGTGAGTGTGTGTGGCGAGGGGGGCGGGCAAGTGTGGGGGTTGTAGGGGGAGTGATCATGAGCCTTGCCTATATCTCATGGTTCTATCATCCTGGGTCATCATGGTCCACAATCTATTAGTCAGAGGATGTAGTTGACCATGTGAAACCCTTAAACTTTAAAGAATTTTTGGCTAACTCAGAGCAGTTCGTCTCGTATAATTAATTTCGTATCGGGACGAACAGTTAGAATTTTTTATTTCGTCTGTACAAATCGACTGAACGAATTGAATGTGAACTGAACAGAGGCATTCATCCCGGTACGAAATTAATTATCGTATGTACGATCGTTGTAAGTGAACATAACAGAGGCGTTCGTCCTGGTACAAATTAATTATCATCTGTATGATTGTTGTCAGAGAACAGAACAGAGGCGTTCGTCCTGGTACGAACATAAATATCATTCGTACGATCAAAAACATATATTTAGTCATTTTCATGGTTTAGAGAATCGGAGAGAGAGAGAGAGAGAGAGAGAGAGAGAGAAAGAGCTGGGGAGAAGAAAGAGAAAGGAAGAGAGAGGAAATTCGGATTATTGGGCGACTTTGAGTCATTTTCGTCTGTCGGCGCAGTTGGAAAAGTTGTTCGACTCTAGGTAAGACACATTATGCTATCTCAATTTTTAAAAATGTGAAAGTTTGACGAATATTCCGATTAAAATTTTCTATCCATTAGCAAAAAACGGGGATAACTTTGCACCCGTAAAACTTTCACGGCGAAACTTTTTATATGTCATTGAGATGATGATTTTACACGTTCTGAATATTTTATGGAAATTTTTCACCGGGTATTCTGAAATCTGAGTGGTATTTATTGAATAAAAAATTATTGGGACATTGAAAAATAGTGTCACATTACAATGAAAGTCTTAAAACATTGTTTTACACAAATCCTAGTAATCTGGTAAATTTCTGAAACTGTGCATTTTTTACGTAGTTGGATTTTCTGTTATCTGCTGTTATATAATATTGTTATATTTTAATACATGCTCAATTACTATGAAATTGTTATGATGTGATGATATATGAGCACATATGATTAAATGATATCTATTGGGAGTTATAAGTGGTCATAATCCTTTGAGATTTTGTCTGTGTCAGGGAATTTCTAGGAGGCATAAGGGGCAGAATTCTTTGAGATACTGTTTGTGTCAGGAAATTTTTGAGAGGCATAAGAGGCCAGAATCCTTTGAGATTCTGTCTGGGTCCGAGAAATGTGATCTAAATCTGATATGTTCTGATACTGTAAGCACAAATAAAAAGGGAGTCATAATGGGAAAGAATTTTTTGAGATTATGTCTAGGTCAAGGAAATGTGATCTAAATAACTATGTGATTTTAATTTGCATTTACTCATTCGTTCTATACTGTTATCTGATTTATTCCTTCTGCATTATTATCTGATTTAACTGTTATGTACGGTTAACTGAATCATGAAATATTTACCATGTATTTATTACATTGTTTTATTTTGTGATTCTCAATTCAGTGAATTATTTAAACCGCAATTAACTGCTTTTAAATCTTTAATAAATATTTGAAATAAAATAATGTTTGGAAATTTAAATTGACTTGTGTGACTTGTTGAGCTGTTATAGCTCAGTGTAGTTTTACTCATAGTTTTAAGGATCTGGTAAAGGAAAAGAGGTTATGGACTAGCTGTTTAGGATCCGATCTGAGATTCTATGTATTTTGCTATTTTGATTTTTGTACAGCCATGGCTAATTTACTTTTCAGTTCTGTAACCCCTATCTGTAGCCATAGACTGTAGTGTATATAATTATTTTGATGAATGAAAGAAACTTTGTGGATGAGTTTTTCAGTATTTGGATATTTTAGTAGCTCTGTGATTCATCATTATTTCAATGAATATCGGCAAAAAATATGAAAAAAAAAATTCCAAAACTAGATCCCTGGGTTTGCCTGTCAAGGCACAACACGATAGGACTGTCCTGGTCGAGTTAGGTTGTGACAGGCCGAACATGACAGAAAGGATCCTTGTCGACAGTCATGGATTTCTTTGTCCAAGGGTACCTTATAGACTTATGATGAATATTTACATTAGGGGATAAATTTGAATCCACCTTAGCTGATAGAAGGTTTTATGTATTATTCATCATATTATATTGATTCATAGATCAAGGATTTAACTCCATTGGGAAACATATGGGCTATGACCATAACTGTAATATAATGCAGTCGTTGGACCAGGCCACTAAGTTAGAGGGTTGCAGTCATAATTTTTAACCATATGGAGTTGATCTAGCCAGGCCACGGGTTCTTCGCAAAGCCATGCGGCCAGACTGCTAATTTGAGGACTAAAATCACGCCCTTATTGGCAAGAGACTATTTGATAATGAACCTTAGTGATATTCTCGATAAATATTAGCTTTTTTTGATATGAAGTAGTTTTCAAATTGGCCACCTCAACAGACTGTTGTGGAGGGTGGAAGGGTTTTGATTTAAGTATTTTGATGTTTTTGTAGTTTTGAATTATTATGGGCATTTGGGAGGTATTTTGAATATTTAGAATTAATCCCTCTGGTTGAGATATACGCTCAACACGACCACCATCTGGATATTTATGAGAAATTTTTATTTTTTATTGAATATTGTCGACTATGTTTACTTGTTGATAGATGATCATATCCATTATAATGGATTGGCTGTATGTTTTTATTACTTAATTTTCTTGGTTATAGGCTTTGTAAGCCTAATATGAATGCATTAAAATAAATATCTCAGTCGATGTCATGATTGTATATTTATTTGATAGTTTGATCCGTGTGGACTCCTATCAACTCACATAGAAGGTTTGTGCTCAAACTTAAATTTATAATTTGACCCGCATAACATCCTCAGATGTATGTGTATACTCATAACATGCTTGTCGGGGACAATACGGGTGTATATTGCCTACATATATACAGTTTAATATACTTGTATATGTACTTTTACATTTGTATGTATACATTCTATGGTGCATGTGGGACAGATTTTAAAATTTTTAGTGCTAATCAACTATGTGAATGATCAACATTTGGATGTGCACAGCGCTCTCTATAGAAGCTTGTAAATGCTTTCTGCCTACTTACATAGATGTTGTGGATCCGACGATGTGGCGTCATGGTGCATTGGGTCTCATTTGGGAATTTATAAACGTCTTTTGTCCGCTTGCATGGATGACAAAAATTTGGTGGTGTGGCATCACAATGTGAGTTGTTAGTTGCTTTAGGCAGGTAAGCTATCATGCACTAACAAACCTCCTGCCTTTGTTCTTGGTCAAGTCAATTTATATACAAATCTTCTAGCACTGGCCATAGGCATTCATATTTGCTCTAATTATTTTACAAAATGCTTGCGGTCAACACATTGGGTGTACAATGGGTATTCTAAAATAGCTCGTAAGAGCTTATATTTATCGCAGTCCTTTTGTATTTGATCGTAGATGACATATTGAGTGCATGACGGGTCTCTTATAGTGACCCATAGGTGCTTGCATGTGTTTTAATTCTTTGTATATTCTAATAGATAGTATGCTAAATGTACAACAAATCTTCTACCAATGCTCGTAGGTTTTTTCATCCACTATGTATCTTTCTTCTCTGGTTGCAAATTACATTTCACATGTTCACATTCACAGAGGATCCCTATCCGTGCAACATATCCTCCGTCATTAATTGCATGCAAAATCAATATGCTCATTTGATGCTAACTGCTGATTGAGCTACATTCATCAACATCTCTTCATGAATTTTGGTTGGCGAATTATTACATTCCTTGCACGTTATTTTTTTATGTTTGTAGGGAATTGCAACTTTTGTTTTCTAATTAAATAATGTTGATGGCAGGGATTTCATAGCATTCACTATGTGTCTATTGATTTCATTTGTAGGTTTGCAAGTTGCTGCATTCACATGTATATATCTCACAATCGTTCACAAACATTCACAAGATTCCTGTAGTTTCTTGCGAATGGACTATTATATATGTTTGCAAGTTAACTGACATCGCTAGTAGGGATATTAATGCATTTGCTTGGCACTAAAGTGTAGTTAACAGCAGAAGTACCCTAGCATCTGCTACGTGTTATCTGTCGTCAACCATAGGTGGACTAATATATTTGTTTGTAAGTTGTAAGATGTTGTGTGTAGGAATACAACCACATCTACAACTCCTTTGCTGGCATTTCCACTTGTCGGTGTTTGTATGCCCTTTGTGTATAATATACTTATGTATCAGCTACATACTTGAACAATGTTGACTACGAGGGTGTATTTACCTGATAATGAATAGTTGTTGATCGTAAGGATACTTAAACATTCATTTCCCTCCACTAATTATTACTCATAGGTATATTACTATGCCTACAACAAATTTTTCATTATTTTTAGTAGATATTTGTTCTCATTGCAAGTTGCATTGTGTTCTTGCAAGAGGCTATGTTACTTGCATGTGGATTGATGCATTTATTGTATATTGATATTCAGCATTAGTAGGGAATCACTTGTAATCTTTAAGCTAGTGGCATAGGCCATAAAGAGACATTTAGATTTGTAACCTATTTGATGTCATTGTTCGAGAGGAAATTAGTGTACTTGCTTACCAGCTGATGGTTGTCATTTATAAGTGTGCTACTAGTACATGTTAGTCGTCATTGCTCATGGGTAAAGTAATTGCATGTGTTAATAAATTCACACCATTTATTCATAGGCAAGCTATGTTCATCACGAGCATGTTGTTTTGATTTGCATGCAACACATGTTCCTCACAACCTTCCCAAGCACATTCTTTTAGTGGATCATAACCTTCATTGCATGTCAATCACCACCTTCATTTCTTACTAATGAACATGTCATGTAACAGAACACTATTCGTAGGTGTGCCACATTCCTTGCATATGACTGTCGATGTGTTATCATGTTCATTGTATATTCACTATTGTCACTCAGAGATGACATGTTAGTGTGTTGTAGGTCTTTTGTCGTCACTAAAAGTGACATGCAATATGCAATGTGCACACATGAATGTTAGAAATGTTGCTTGATAGTGTCTGCATTTCGTTGCATGTCCTCTACTCCTACTGGTATAGGATTAGTGTATTTTTCCTGACACTGAGTGGTTGTTAACTACAAGGGTACTGCAGCATATATTGCCAGTTGCTACATAGCATGTAGGATATTGTATTTGTAGTGTGCTTTCTACCCTTGCTTGTAGGTAGCTTATTGTTTATGTGGCTAATTTACTGCACCGATTTGTATTTGTTTGCATTTGTCACCAATTAACCACCTTTGCATATAGGAGATTGGAGTGTTTGCTTGACATCGAGTGATGGTTATTGCAAGGATGTTATCATATCCATTACTTGTTAATACATAACTCACATGTACTTGTTCATATTGCAAATGCACTAATTGTTTGCATACGATGTTTTCATTTGCATGTTATTGATTGCTGGTTCAACTATGTTCATATCACCATTTCCTCGTGCCGGTTGATTAATTTATTGTTGTATTTATCAATTTCTGCATATACACTGATTGTCATTACTCGCAAAGAATTATTGTATTCATTCAGATGCGGGTTGACACTAATTATAGGAATGCTGTTGTATTCATTGCATGTTAAATCCCTCTCTTTGTAGGAGATAGGTGCATTTACCTGCCACCACATTATTGCAGGCTGTATGAGTATCCTAGCACTTTTTATAGGCTTCTACATATGCATTGAGATTGAACACAAAGTATTGCCGCATATATCTACATGATACTTCATTCATCTTAAACTCATTGAATCTGTCAATCGTTGTGTTCATTATGTGTCAAATTCCTCCACCCATAGGGGAAAGATGTATTTGCTTGATATAAGAAGGTTGCAAATGTTAGGGATGCTACCACATTCCTTTATACAGCTTTTATGCTTCATTTATGAATATCCTTCTTCATTGCAATCACTCTTACTCATTCAACGAGCATGATTGAGGTAAATATCTTTCATGGGTAAATTAAAGGAATCTACAACATAACTTGCGATCAAAACACCTGTTCACGTTGATTGTTGCTTATGAGTGATGTGTAGAAAATTCAATCATTATAAGTCATTGTTTGTAATTGCCAATTGATGTTCAATTGAATTCTTTGATTTTATTTAACATTTTGTATTTCGAACTTCGACATATGTTTTTCGACTTAGAGTTTGATTCACTGTTGTCCAAATTACAAGTTCAGTTAAAATTTTCAAGTTCTATGCTATCCTTTTCGTTCAAATTAAGTCATTTGTCATTGTTCATTTGAGTTTAAATCAAGTCCTCTATTCAGTTCAAATTTTTATAGCCTCCTTGCATCTCGCCCGATTAGAGGAGATCCCAAGAGTCGGGCCTTCCTACAATACTAGAGAAAAGCGTATGCAGTAAGTGTCGGATTACACTACTGTCGTAAATATTCAATCCCACCACACTAGAGAAAGACATGTATGAGTCTTCAGGGTACCAGTTTGAAATGCGCAGTTCTTTCCCCATAGGCACTAGGGAGACTACGAGTACTTATATTCATCCCCGTCGCACTAGAGAAAAGCAAGTATAGGGCCTACCCACCTCGCCGTAGGGGTCGCATCGAATTCCCTTCCCACCATGCTAGAGAAAAGCGTGTATGAGTGATTTTTTGGCACTCGTGAACACTGAAAGTAAGAATTGATGTGTTTAGAGCATTATACCTACACGATGAGGGATATGAGGGCGATGATGATCGAGGCACAAAAAGAAAACACACATTTTTTATCTTTACTCTTTTTTTTTTTTTTTTTGAAACTCTCTTTTTTTGAAATTTTTTATTATACTATATGTATGTATAATAATAATAATAATAATAATAATAATAAGTATCATTAGTATCAATCATAATATAAATAATAAATAAAAACTTAATATAACGACCTATTATCTGAGGGAGATCGGGCAAGGTACAAACGACTTTGGCTATCGGTGCAGGTGAAAGCTTTGACCGGGGTAGATTAAATAGGGAAGACTGGTTGGAGGGGAAGATTCACAGGTAGAAGGAAGTCAGGAATGAAGCTGGTTTTGAAGGGGGCCTGTGACAGAAGTGGGTTTTCGTTTTCAGCAGGGAAGTTGGTGAGTTCTAATTTGGTGGGTAGAGGCGACAAGTTTTGCGTGATAGATCAAAGGAGATAGTATTCGAGGACCTAGAGGAAACCAAAGCAGGAAACAGTTGGTAAAGTCGATCGGTATAGGGGCTCATGAGGTTACGGCCAGAAGGAGCGAAGGTAGTAGTCAGTGAGGGAGTCTTGGGGGCTTTTGGAGTTTGGATCGAAAGCTCAGAGGAGGCGAGTTTGGCCGTGGAAGCTTGGTCATGTTGTGGATGAGGGAATTGGGAAGAGGTAATGGATCCTGCAACAGGAGCAGAGAATGTTGAGAGTTCTATCGAGATCGAGCAACTCTGCTTGCGGCTAGAGGTCAGCACAGTGGAGAGTGGTAGGAGGTTCCTCCTGGAAGGGACGTCGAACTCGAGTGGTGTAGGTAGAGACAAAAGAAGGTCGAATACTTGGATTCAGGATTTCACGTGTGGAGTCGAAGAAAGCGTGAGTTCGAAACCGACCAGAAGGAGTCGTTCGTCATCATTTTAACAGCACGAATGGCAGCAACGAAATGGTGAGGAAGTCATGCAAGCGAGGGATAGGAGAATAGATTTGGCGCCGTTTGAACTATAGGATGAGACTGTAGCAGGTAGATTTGAGCAGGAATTCGGGATGGGCTTCGGCAAAGGTAATGAGCAATTTTTTAAAATATTTTAATGGAAAATACTTCTCCATTGCCATGCAAAGAAGTAAGAGCCCCCCAACCAATTCAAGCTTTAATTGCAAAGGTCACATTCCCATATGAAGCCCATGCAAGTTATATTGTCATCATCACATGATAGTAAAAGATTGAAAGACACTTGAAATCAATTAATTTCAGTTGCTTTGCCGTTATTACTGTGCAAGATTCCAAGGAAAGCAGCGCTGGCTTTTCAGCCTCAGATGACTGACTACAGAAGCTTCCAACAACATCACCTTCACAAACCAGGAGACAAGATTGGATCAGGCAGCAGTAAGTTGAAAAAAGGAAGTCACGAGAACCAGAGCTCTTTGAAGAGCCGTTTCATCTTCTTCCCCGCCATGGATTCTGTGAGCGAAGCTCCACGGCCTTTTTTGCACCTTGGCAGCCGCCAGATGAGCCACAAACAACACCCGCGAGAATCAGCTCATGGATCGAACTGCATTGCCTGCTTCATCTTGCCAATCATGGCAGCTGCCATTCTTATGCTGCTCGTCTTCTTACTTCTGTTCGTTCTTCGTCGAGCGAAAAGGAAGACTGATGGGGGAAACAGCTTCGGCAAGAAAGGCTTTGATGAGACGAAGCAGGTTTCCAGGTGCAGTTCTGATATCAAGATAAATGGAATCCGATATAGTCCAGGTATTAGATATGCTCCTAACCTCTAAGCTCGAGCTTGAACGAATAATCGAGTTCAGGTTTAACCTCAATTCTAATAGTTCATTTGGATTCAAGCTGTTGTTATAATAAAATGATTATAAGAAGTTATGAAAAATCACAAAAGATAAGGAAGAGAAGCATAGTTTTTAAATATTTTTAACATGGTACTTAAATAATTGAATTATAATATATTTTAAGTTCATTTTAATATTTTTAAATGAATTAGTTTATGAGCTAAAGAGTTGAATCATGGTTAACTCAAATTTGAATCTTCAGTTCATCAATCATTGTTCAGGAGTTATTTATCGAGCCAAACCTGAATAAGCTTGACTCAATATTCACACCCTTATGCTGGATATTCTTTGACATACTGATTTGAACTTTATTTGTTTGGAGAAAGATGTGAGAAGTTGCCTCTATGGAAGTAAATTAAGCTTTGCTCCACAAGTTAAAAGAAAGGTGGTTCAGGTTTTCACTTACAAGGAGCTTGAGCAGGCCACTGATGGATTCAGTGAGAGAAATCTTATTGAAAATGGTGGATTTGGTGTTCTGTACAGAGGAGTAATGAGCGATGGAACTGCAGCGGCCGTCAAGCTTTTGCAAGTTGAAGGAAAGCAAGGGGAGAAGGCATTCAGAATGGAGGTAAAAATAATTCTGATTTTTTTTTTCCCCTGATTTTCAGTTTAAGATTGTGTTCTTCTCAGCAGTCCCATATAACTTAACTTCACTTAAAAATATGGAGAAATAATGGCTTCATTTACTTTAGAGCTGATACTCTGAAGCACATTAATCAATATCAATGATAATCAAATAAATATGAATAAACTTAAAAACTTTACAGCTGAATAATTTTCAGGCTCCAGATTTTTAGAATGATAGTACTCCTTAACTTTTTTAACCTTAAAAATATTACTTATTCGCAATATTTTTAATCAAATCTGCTTATGGATATTTGTTGGTTATTTTCTCATTCTGATTTTCTCATGTTCTATAAGATGGTAGTGAGGCCTGCAATGCTTTATGGTGCCGAATGTTGGCCATTAAAAGAGAAGCATAATACTAAGTTAAGTGTGGCAGAGATGAGGATGCTTAGATGGATGAGTGGCTTTACCCTTAGAGATAGGATACGAAATGAGCATATACGTGAAAAGGTTGGAGTAGCTCCAGTAGAAGATAAGATTAGAGAGAGTCGCCTTAGATGGTTTGGTCACATAAAAAGGCGGCCTTCCGACGACCCAGTTAAGAGAGTAGAGGTATTAGATTTGACTTGTGTTAAGAAAGGTAGGGGTAGACCTAAAAAGACTTGGTTAGAAAATATTAGGAATGACCTTTCTTTATTAGATTTAAACGAGAATTTGGCTTTTAATAGGACACAATGGAGAAAAAGGATTCATGTAGCCGACCCCACGTAGTGGGATAAAGGCTTGATGTTGTTGTTGTTGTTGTTGTTGATTTTCTCATGTTCTCAAAGAAAATGACAAATATTTGAGTTACTCACTACTTTGTGTGCATTTTCCTTTCCAGCAGAAAAGCAGCTCTTCTTCATCACCTTGTATTTATAAAATCTCAGTTTTTGCAATTGTTTCCAGTTTTGTTCTCAAAATTGTTCTTATTATGCCAGCTTTATGTTGCCTATGAATTTCTCAGAAAATTAATGACATTAATGGATTTCACTATTTATGCTAGCATGCAGGCAAACACAAAATTTGCACAGATGAATACAAGACAATGTTTGAACTGCTACCTCCTCTGTTGGGAATAGAGACTTTATATAAAGATTTAAAACTGGATTTATGCTTCAATCTCATTTTGAAAATTTTGGTGTAGGTAATTTTGTCAGTTTAGTAGTCAGTTTCGGTTGTGATTTCGATTACATTTATCATAAAATATTATAGAAAAATATATTTAAGATACGAAACAAAGAGGATTATCTAATTAAAATTCAGATAACAGTACACATGAATTTTGATGGGAGACCCAGCATAGAGTTTTAACAAAAATTTAGCAACTAATTAAGAGTTTTATGAAATTTTATGAAAAATGTGTTTTTCAGGCGAAAGTTTCATCTAAAAACTAGATTTTTGATCGAAACAGTTGAAGCCAGCCTAAACCAAAATTTTTAAAGGGTTTTGGAACAATTTTGACCAAACCCAAATCGAAACCAATGAAACTGAACTAAAATCACCAAAAATTAAAACTACGCTTTAGACGAAAACAACCTATTAAAATGGATCTAGCAATAAACTATAGGAGCTTTGTGACAAAACTACTTCTAACTTCTAAATGGCATTTATAAGTTTTGAGTATCCATAAGCACTTAGAATGTGTCCAAGTAGAGCATGCTTTCATTTGGCCTTTTGACATGCAATATATTATTTGATTCTCAAAACATGAACGAATATTTTTTATGTTATCTTTAAACCAATACTCAAGGCATATCCCTCATATTTATGATATAATTAAGACAGTTATTAGAACTTACATGACATAGATAGATTTGTTAAATTTGATGCAGGTAGACCTGTTGAGCCGACTGCAATCTCACTATTTGGTCATCTTGCTTGGCTATTGTGCCGATCAGCACCACCGCCTGCTTGTCTTTGAGGACATGCCCAATGGCTGCCTTCAGCAACATCTCCATCCCACAACATATCAGGCGGATAAACCATACCGGCAGCTTGATTGGAAGATCCGTTTAAAGATTGCTCTTGACTGTGCTCGTGGCCTTGAGTTTCTCCATGAGCACTCCATCCCTCCAGTCATCCATAGGGACTTCAAGAGCAGCAACATACTATTAGACCACAATTTTAGTGCTAAGGTATCAGATTTTGGCATTGCGAAGTCATGCTCTTATAAGGTCAATGGCCAAGTGCAGACTAGGGTTGTCGGCACTACCGGATATGTTGCCCCCGAGTGAGTTTTTCTCTTTGCGTTTGATTTTCAATTGTAATCATCTAAAGACAAATTGAAATCACGATTCTTGTGCTTTCGAATAATGCTTGATCTATTAGCTTATATAGCAGATATGCAGCAACCAGCAAGCTAACGACAAAATCAGATGTTTACAGCTATGGAGTTGTTCTTCTTGAACTTTTGACAGGTAGAGTACCTGTGGATATCACTAGGCCTCAAGGAGAACATGTTCTTGTTTCTTGGGTAAGTAACTACCATCATTTGTAGACCAACTACTCAGCATTTAAATTAGATAAAATATTTATGCTAAAAAGATTGAAAAATGAGATGATTATGACTACAAATGGATGTTATGTTAACCTGGAATCATAAATGGCATCTTTCTTCTAGGCTCTTCCGAGACTAACAAACAGAGAGAAAGTGATAGAAATGGTGGATCCAGCTCTTCAAGGCCAGTATTCCATGAAAGAGCTTATTCAGGTAAGCTAAAAAATGAACTTCAGCATTTTAAACTCGCCATGAGTATGCAGATCATACATATATGTTCTGTCCAACATTTGAAATAGGTTGCGGCCATTGCTTCCGTTTGTGTGCAATCAGAAGCAGATTACCGACCTCTCATCACCGACGTGGTGCAGTCGCTGATTCCTCTAGTAAAAAACACACACACAACTTGCTATTCTACTCCAGCTAGATTTAAAGAAGATCAAGTATCGATTATAATGTGATAGGCTTTCTTCTGTTGGATTCCATATTGAAGACGACAATAAGCAGAAGAAATGGCTCAAATTTGACAAGAAGAAGAGGAGATGTATAATTTGTAGACCAGTTAACTTCTAGAGAAAGAAGTGCTATGATTAGTGACTAGCTAGTGAATATTTCAGCCAAACAATTCAGAACTATACTGTTATTTCTTGCATAAAATCATGTTTTTTACAACAAAGCTCTCCTTAAGAATTTGCAGTAGTTTAAATAATAAGAAAACACCATGCTATGTAATTTCATATTCATAAATTTCTAACCAGTGAATCAACTTGACTGTGGCCTAGAAGAATACATATGCATGTGTGAGCCTGATGGAGGATAATAGAAGGCAATTGCATAATAATCTCTGGTTTGGTCTTAGTTAATTAAGCATAAAAACATGTTACTGGTTGGTCCATGGTCATGCTTAAACATGATCCTGGCAAAAAGCTTCAGATTTAATTACTGAAAAAGTAAGACAAGGGTTTCAATTAATACAACTTGGCATGGGAACAAAACCATAATAAAACCAACTACTCATCTTAATCATGCAGAGCTAAAGTTTATTATAGAGAAAGTCTTGATAAATTATGGTTGAATTGCCTCTGTAAACACAAAATTTTAACTAATCTATTTGTGGGCCATGAAAGTATTTTGGAGATATTGTATTAATGTAAAAAATTTTGAAGAGGTCTTGTGAAATTTGTTAATTTTAAAAATTCTTGTAATATCTTGTGTATTTTATAATAAATTCATGTCTTCAAACTCAATCCATGCTATCAATATAAGTAAAGTCTTTGAAGAAAGATTTGGTATACTAAAACTACAAGCAAAATAGATAGAAGTGGTAGAGAGAGAGGGGAGAGTGGCTGCCAACCTCGAGAGTAAAGGGAGGACTTTTTTGGGTGCTCAAAGGAGAGATTTTCCTGTTACTCAAAAAGACGATGTTGCTAATTTTAATTCCATGAAAAGAAAAATCTTTCGGGCATAGAAGGTAGAAGCACACATTTGTACTCTTTTAATAAAAAAAAAAAAGAGAAATAACAATAACAACAATGTCATCTTCTTTAAAAAATAAAATTAAAAAAAAAATAATGTTATCTTCTTTATGTCCGACCTTGATTTTTCTATCAAGTGATTATGTTTCATCCCAATCATTGGCATCCAATTTTATATTAATAAATGTTATATTTTTTTGAGGATTAGTAAAATACTTAATCTCAATGTGATTGTGGATAAGTGAATACTACCAAATCATATGAACATGTGTGTCTTATGTTTGTGATATATCTTGTGTTTATTTTTTTATCTTCAATTGATTTTTTCCTCAAAGCTTTATTATTATGCTAACAAATCAACTGATTCAACTATAACAATTTTTAATATTTCCCTAAACTATCCCACAAAATATCAAGTCTCCTAAAACTTAAGGTTTTGCTGGGTCCATTAGAAGGACCCTAGTTAACACTGATACTTAATTACAAACTTGGAACCCTTCAATCCTAGCCAACCAATCCATTGGATTGTGTTAGGAAATACTTGAGTTTGCAAGTAACCCTAAGGGAAATACTTGAGTTTGCAAGCAAACCTAACCACAATTGGTGAAAACAATGAGTAAAACTGCTGTTTACAGCGGAAAAACAGCAAAATACAGCAGGTTTCTTGGGAAAAACAGAAGAAAACTGATGGAAAAAATGAAGTATTCCACTAGTAGTTGCAGGAAAACAACAAACGACACAAGTTTCTTCATTTCGAGAGGAAGAAATAGCTCTCCAAATCTCTAGCCAAGCCTAGAGCCCAAAAGAAAACCCTAGATCCAAATCTGATTTCAAATTCAAGATAACCCCCAAACCCTAACAACAAAAACTAATCAAAGCAAAAGGAAAATTAATTAATCCCTAAACAACCCCTAATTCAAATTTTCCCTCCCAACGGGCTAATTTTTAGAGAGGAGCGTGTCAATAATGACAATTAACAAAAAGAACAAATTTAATTAAAATTTTAAAAATGAGCAAATACGCCATGCAAATAGGTGTATTCCTAGAGAGAGAAAATGAGAGGAGAGAGGAGAGAGGGAGGGCGGTAACTGGCAAATGGTTTAAAAAAAGATCAAACATATAAAAAATTTAAAATATTATATTTAAATATAAAAGTAATAATTTTTATATCATATTAAAAAAATACATTTCAACAATAAAATTTATATAATATTATTAAAACATAGTTGAAATATAAGTTAAATATTTAAATAACAGTTAAAATAGTAGTTAGGTATTTAAAATAAAATAATAATTATACTTAAATATTATTTCAATTATTATTTTTCTTTCTAAAAAATATAGTATCACTATTAAGTTGCTATTTAAATATTAAAATTTGAATATTAGTTATATATTATTTTGAATATCAAAAAATTATTTTAAATATATTAGTTAAATATTATTTTGAGGTGTGTAAAAGGCAGAATTATATTTTTTTTATAAAAAACATGATAGGCATTTATGTGATTGCCATGTGACTTGTTTGGGTGAAGTTTTGAACTTTTG
>NW_021319443.1:483582-507869 GCF_001605985.2 Dendrobium catenatum
AAAGAAGAAAATACGTCATGCAAATAGGCGTATTCCCTAGAAAGAGAAAATGAGAGGAGAGAGGAGAGAGGAGAGAGGGAGAGTGGGAGAGAAGGAGAGCGGGCGGGAATAGAGAGAGTGGAATGCTGGCGGTTTTTATTAAATATTTAATTATTATTTTGAAGTATAAATAATTATATATATTTAAAATATTTATTCAATATTAAATATTAGTTAAAATATAATTTAAGTAATTATTAAATATGTAACTATTTTTTAAAATATTTTTAAACATTTAATTATTATTTATATAATAATTAAAATAATAATTAAATATTTAATATAACCCACCAGCATTCCACTCTCTCTCTTTCTTCCCCCCACCACTTTCTCTTACTGCCCTCCCTCTCTCCTCTCATTTTCTCTCTCTAGGGAATATGCCTATTTGCATGACGTATTTGCTCCTTTTTAAAATTTCAATTAAATCTGCTCTTTTTTCTAATTGTCATTATTCACATGCTCTTCTTTAAAAATGCGTCTTTAATTTAGGCCATGGGGCCACCAATGCTACTACCCCCCTCTCTTGTCTGCCTCCCCCTTTGGATAGGCGGGCATAGACATGAATCTGTCCAGGATGGACCGGTTCAGGTCTAACATTACCCCCTCCCAAAGACTCACCTTGACCTCAAGGTGAAATGAAGAAAACTGGTGTTTCACCCTCTCATGCGGTTCCCATGTGGCGTTGAACTCAGGAAGCCCCCTCTATGCGATCAATACCTCCTTGTTTCGTTCCTTGCCATATCTCACTCCTTTTAGCTCCAGAGGTTCTAAGACCACCTCCATCTCCTCAGTCAAAGTTGTTGGAAGTTCTGCACTGGTTGCATACTCCCCTATGGCCTTTTTCAATTGTGACACATGGAATAATTGATGTATAGTAGCTGATGGGGGTAACTTCAAGCGATATGTCACTTCTTCAATTTTGTCCGATATCTCATAAGAGCCAAAATATCTTAGGGATAACTTCTCATTTCTCCTGTTGGCCAATATCTTCTGTCTGTAGGGTTGTTGTTTTAGGAAAACCTTCTCACCCACTTCAAACTGGATGTTTCTTTTATGTGCATCCTTCTGCCTCTTCATGATCTGTTGTGCCCTCATTAGATGCTTATTCAACTCCTCCAGCACCCTATCATTTTCCTTCAAGTGTTGCTCCACTGAGAATACTGGTGTGCTCCCCCTTCTAAAGTGCACTAAGTGTGGCAGATCTCTTCCATATAGCACCTAAATAGGGGTCATCTGAGAAGCTGAATGTTACGAGGTATTGTACCAATACTCAGCACATGCCAACCATTTGGCCCACATCTTTGGTGTTTCATAAGCAAAACACCTCAAGTAAGTCTCCAAACTTCAGTTGACTACCTTATTTTGCCCGTTCATTTGGGGATAGTAGGTGGTGTTTCTCTTGAGAAAAGTTCCTTGTAACTTGAACAGTTCCCTCCAAAACTAGCTGAGAAAAACCTTGTCTCGATCAAACACTATCGACTCTGGAATCCCATGTAGTCTAACCACCTCCCTGATGAAAGTTATCGCCATATCACTGTGGTTTAGGGGTGTCATATGGGGGTGAAGTGTGCATACTTACTCAGCCTATCAACCACCACCATAATAACATTGAACCCCTCTGATCGTGGTAGGACATCAACGAAATCCATAGAAAATTCCTTCCATACTCTGTTTGGAAGTGACCAAGGGTTGTAGTACCCCCCCCCCCTAGCCATATACTTGTTTCTCTGACATATTTCACACCTCGCCATCATCTCCTGCACATCCTTTTGCATTCATTTCAAGTACAATTCAACAGTAAGTCTCTTGTATGTCTTTTTTACTCCAGAATGGCCTCCAAGGGTACTCCCATGAAACTTCTACAATAGATGGGGAATATGAATGAAATTTCGTGGCATCACAAACCTTCTATGGTACAACAGTCTCTCCCCCTAGAGGGCGTAGCCTAGGTGACTGCTCCTATCCTTTAGTAGATCCATTCGGATCTTCTTCAACTCTTCATCCTGCACATTTTCTTCTTGGATCCCCCCCCCCCAATCTACCATCAGGGGTACTGAAATGATTATCTCCTGGAGCTCTCCCCCACACCTGGATAAGGCATCAGCCGCCTTATTCTCCAACCCTGGTCAGTATTAGATCTCAAAATCATATCCCAATAGTTTATACAACCACCTCTGATGTTCCTCCGCCATCATCCTTTGCTCGAACAAGTATTTTAAGCTCCTTTGATCTATCCCGATGATGAAATGTCGTCCCAGCATGTATGGTCACCACTTCTGAATAGCCAACACGATTATCATTGATTCCCATTTATATACAGACTTCAGTCTTGCTCTAGCTTCCAACACTTGAATAAAGTAGGCTATGGGTCTATGTTGCTACATCAGCACTGCTCCTAACCCATATCCAGATGCATCTGTCTCCACCACAAAAATCTGACTGAAGTATGTTAGAGCCAAAACGAGTACCGTGGCCATTGCCTTCTTAAGTTTCTCAATAACCTGAGTAGCCGCTTCTCCCCACAAGAAGCTATCATTCTTTAACTACTCTGTCAAGGGCAAGACTACGTTGTTGTACACCTTCACAAATCTCCAATAGTAACGCGTCAGTCCCGGGAATCCCCTCAACGCTCTCAAGTTCCTAGGTAGAGGCCACTTCTGCATGGCTTCAATCTTAGTTGGATCTGCTGCCACCCCCTCTTGAGATACAACATATCCCAAATACTCCACACTAATCTGTGCGAAGCTACATTTCTTTAGGTTGGCCCTGAGCTAATGCTCCTGTAGCACTTCAAAGACCACCCTTAAATGCTCCTAGTGCTCCTCTTCGATTCTACTATACATCAGTATGTCATCAAAGAAAACTAGGACAAACCTCCGTATCTACGGCCTGAAAAACCCTATTCATCAATGACTAGAAAGTGGCAGGGGCATTTGTGAGCCCAAATGGCATCACGAAGAACTCATAGTACCCCTCATGCATCCTGAATGCCATCTTCTGAATATCCACCTCTTTCATCCTGATTTGGTGGTAGCCCGACTTTAAATCCATCTTAGAAAACACTACTGCTCCATACAACTCATCCAATAGTTCATCGATCACCGGAATGGGAAACTTATTCGGCACAGTCTCCTTATTCAATGTCTTGTAATCCACACAGAATCTCCAGCTCATATCTTTCTTCTTGACCAGTAAGACTGGACTTGAAAAAGAACTCACACTTGGTCTGATAATATCTGCTTCCAACATCTCCCTAATTAGCTTCTCAATCTCGTCCGTCTGAATTTAGGAGTGGCGGTCGGGCCACACACTAATTGGTGACACCCCCTCCTTTAAAATGATTGCATGCTCCTACTCTCTGTGTGGTGGTAAGCCTTGAGGTGGTTGGAACACCTCACTGAACTGCTGTATGAGTGGTTGTACTTCCATGGGAATGTCTCCCTCTTCCCCCACACTGACCCTCTCTAAAAGTTGTAATTCCACCAAATATCAACCTCCCACCTCCTATATGGTTCTGATCATGGATTTGATAGATACTCTGGCCTTGGACATCCCTGCATCGCCCTGAATCACCATCCGCTTTCCTCTTATCATCAATTCCATCCTCAGAGCACCTAATTGACCTTGCTCTCCCCCAAGGTCTGCAGTCATTTCATCCCCAGGATGACAACGGTACTCCCTAAATCCAAAAGAAGAAAGTCTTCTCTCACCTGGATCCCCTGAATCCTCAGCACTACTCCTCTACCCATTTTCACCTTTCTCGTGCCCGTCATTACCTCATAGCCTCCTGTATCCACTAATTTCACCCCCAACAGGTCAATAATCTGAGTGGAGATGAAATTATGGGTTGCCCCACTATCTATCAACACTATCACATCTCTATCAGCTATCTCTCCTTTTACTTTTATAGTGCGATTCGGAGTGAATCCCACCAAGGAGTTTAGGGAGACTTCTAACACATCCAGTTTCAGCTTCTCCTCATCCTCCATCTCTAACCCACTTCCACCTCTCTTCAGCTTCATCGTCATCACAGATGGTGAGAACCTGAAGAGTTCGGTCCTACACCTATGCCCTGCCATGTACTTCTCATCACATCTAAAACACAACCCATTTTCCCTCTTATCCTATATCTCTTTCTCAGTCAGCCTTTTGAAATTTCTTCCATTTCCCCCCTCCTCCGGCTCTCTCCTTAGGCACTTCCCTCACCCCTCCTGGTGTAAGTCCCTTGGGAGCTAAGAAACTAGTGGTCATATTGTATGACCCCCCTGAGTTGCTCCCCCTAACCCCCCTCTCCAAATGCTTCTGGTCCTCCACCAGTTGTGTTAGCTCCATGGCCTCTCCTAGGTTTCGTGGCCTCATAATCCTAATTGTTGCCCGGATCTCTGCTTTCATCCCCTTCATAAAGTTTCTTCTAGCACTGTCTATGAGAGCCGATCAAGTCTACTGGCCAGATACTCAAACCTATAACAAAAATCTACCATGGTCTCCTTCTGTATGAGAACAAAGAATTGTTCATAGAAGTCTCCTCCTCTACCGGTTCGGAAACATTCTAGTAAGCACTCTTTGAACTCCCTCCATCTTTGGAGGAATTGCCTCATGTCATGTCATTAATATCATGCCAGTGTCTTCCCCTCAAAACATAGTCTTACAGCTGTCATCTTCTCTTCATTCGTCAATCTGTTGATGGCGAAATATTGTTTCACCTTGTAGATCTATCTATGGCCATCCTTGCACTCAAAGATGGGCATTTTCAGCTTCCTCACCATCGAGTCACCCCCGTAGCCTCTGAATCCTCCATAACCTCCCATTCCTCGAAGAGGAGGTGCTCCCCAGTGGTCATGATCTTCCCTCTGACGATCATACACAATCCCTTCATCAAATTCCTCTCCTTTTAACTTCAGCACCTCGGCGGTAGAAATCTCCCATTCTCCCAACGAATTCAGCACCCTGCATTTCATAGCCCAAACTCATCCCCTCCTTAGAAAATGATTATAGAGGAGGCATTCCATCATCTCCCTCAAGGATCTCCACTTATGGATTCTCCCTCCCCCTCAACGGGTTCGAATTTCCTCCACTGGCATGGCCGCTGGTGGTCTCCCTTGCTTTTGATGTCGCCGGATTTTGTTTTTCATCAAGTATCTTTTTCATCATGTCCTCCAAGGTGGCGAACCTTCCATCCATCTTTTTATGGATAGAAGCAAATTGATTCTGAAAATCAGGTGTTTTTTCCTCAAAATATGTCTTTAGTTGACCAATTTCTCCCTCCAATACTTCAACTTTTCTTCCAACCATTGATATCCCTTAGATTGACGTGCTCTAATACCAATTTGTTAGAAAATACTTGAGTTCGCAAGTAACCCTAAGGGAAATAATTGAGTTCGCAAGCAAACCTAACCACAATTGGTGAAAACAGTTAGTAAAATTGATGTTTACAGCAGAAAAACAACAAAATATAGCAAGTTTTTTGGAAAAAATAGAGGAAAACTGATAGAAAATGAAGTATTCCGCTAGTAGTTGCAAGAAAACAACAAGCAATACAAATTTCTTCAATTCGAGAGGAAGAAATATCTCTACAAATCTCTGGCCAAGCCTAGAGCCCAAAAGAAAACCCTAGATCCCAAATCTGATTTCAAATTCAAGATAAACTTCAAACCCTAACAAGAAATACTAATTAAAGCAAAAGGAAAATTAATTAATCCCTAAATAGCCCCTCATTCAAATTTTCCCTCCCAAACCTTGTTTAATTTAGGTCATGGGGCCCACCATTGCTGCCGCCCCTCTCTCTTGTCTGCCTCCCCCTTAGGACCGGCAGGCATAGACATGAACCGGTCTAGGTCTAACAGATTGCTCCCTAAAAGACAATCAACATATTTAAGATTCACCACTGTTATACAATAATTCTAGCTCTTAATTTGCCATATTATATTAGAAACTTCAATTGCCCTTACCTCTGTTAGGTGTGCATAAAGGTCAGCATCATAATCACATTATGATAACAGGTACGAAGTTAGCATTCAATAGAAGGAGCCTCAAAGTCATCAATGGCGGCCCCAAATTATCATCGCTCAGCTAATAAACCTCCAATCAATTGGGATGCCGACGACGACGACAACAAAAACTAGTAAGTTCAACTATGTAATCAAGTAATAGTGATCAATATATTTTATTAAGCATATTTTGTTATTCAATACAAGTGACAATAACAATAGAAAACTATATTTAAATCATTGAATGAGGCCTTACAAATTAAAGCACAGAGGGAATCAGCCAGAAGAAAACTTGAATGAAAATTGGAGCTTCTCCTTCCTCTCCTTGTCCAGGTCATACTCATCAGACATTTGCAAACAGCTTATAGTTCTTCGCATCCAACAGTATCTGCCTCACGGCTGCAATAGATGCCAAAACCGCAAATACAGAGAAAACCACAGCTATCACAACATTAGCCCAGAAAACAGCCCCTCTCATCGACGGCCGGAAAGTGATGTTATAGAGCACTGCCGGCACTACAAAGTCAAGAGGTAAGAATCCGAAGGCTCCGATCACTGCATTAATGTCACCGAAAAAGGGAAGCATCGCTGCGATCGCTGTCGCCATCCCCACTGAAATCGACCGGAAAACTATTCTCGGAAACACATTACGAACCGAGTACTGACCCTTGTGCGGATCGGCAAAAATCCCTTCTAGCAATTCGTTCGTTGGCTGCAAGTATACCTACAACAACAAAACAAGTAGATATATAAGTTGGATCTAATAGCTCTAAATGAATTGATCTGATTTGATTTTTACTTACAACTGCAACGGCGGAGAGTTGGAGGATTGTGAAGATGTTAGCCATCAGGAGGAACCATTTAGGCACTAAAGGTCTTCCATTTCCGGAGATGAAGTTGGAGAGGATTGTACCCTTGGCTAGGTTTCCGAACACCCAGTAGCCGGAGACAGCAACGCTGAAGAAGGTCGCCACCGCCACCGCGTAGCAGAGACAAAGCCCCTTGAACATTTTGCCTTGCACCGGCGGAGCGACTGTTGCCTGTAGTTTGACATTTTCACAATGCATCGTAGCTCTCGTTGTCACGAGTTTAACAAAGTTAGCAGATCGGAAAGCGGATGATGATGAGATCATCCATAACACTTTTTTTATTGTTATCAGAAGGTGATGATTGAGTAAATATGATAATTATGTAATTTATCTTAATTAAATTTAATTAAGAATTCCTTTACAAAAAAACTTACTTGAATTTCTGGAATAATTCCATTTCCGTAACTCGTGGCAATAATAGCAATTGCATTGAATACACCAAATACTAGGTCTTGTTCATCACTAGGAAGAGAGTAATCCCTATGCGGGGCATCAGAAGACTGTCCTGCATATTATTTTTAATTCTTCCATAAATACAAAATTTTATTTGAAATATCCAATCATGTTAGCTTAATATTAATATTTTAAATATTATTAATTGTAGCATATATATACTTATAACTAGGGCGTCAAATGAACTGAACCGAATCGAGTATGTGAGTGTTCATGTTTGAGTTCTTTTATTATTAGCTTGTTCAAGTTTGGTTCGTGTTTAACTTTATTGTTTGTGTTCATATTTGATTCGTTTAAATTAATAATATTCAAGTTTGGTTTATGTTCAGTTCATGTTCGATTTATTTAATGCTTATCGAGCTTTAAACAAATAAGCCTTAATGATCTCTGTTCTTGAGCATATTTAACGAATTTTTTTAAATTATCAGACAAGCTTGTTCATGAACAAATCTAAAGAGTATTCTTAAGCCATCAAATGAACAATATCTGACGATGTAATATGATAAATTAGCAATTGTAAGGAAATTAAAACTACAACATATATTATAATATATAATTACTTTGGAATTTATCAATTAAAAATAATTATATCACGATGTTACAATAAATTAAAATATTTATATTATGTATATTTATCAATTATTCGAGTTTTTATCGAGCTTATTCACGAGTTCTGAATCAAACAGGAATCGAGCTTAATGTCGAGCTTGTTCACTAGATTCAAATAATGTTGTTCGTAAACATAAATGAACTGAACACATCAATGTTAAAGCTTGTTTATTTAAGGATCGAGTATTAAAAATGTTGTTCAAATTTGTTTGTTTAATTAGTTAAACAATCACAAACGGGCTTTAATCAAACCGAGCAACGAGTAACTCGTCGAACGTTTGGTTCGCTTGCAGCCCTATCTATTTTGAAAGAAATTAATAATGATGAGGATAAAATCTTGTATTTTTTTTTTAAATTAATAAATATTGAGGATATTTGACTAATTATAAATACTAGTGGACATATAAAGACAAATTTTTATATATATAATGACGCCGGAGCTGAGCCATTAATTATTTAACTTCATGATACTTTAATCCATTTGGTAGTTTATATGGTTACATAGGATTAGTGTTTACCTATGTTGTGTGTAGCCTAGTAGGTTGCTATGGTTTGTCTATAAATACACATCCATTAAGTGTAATGAGGCAGATTTTAGAGAATAAAGAAAATGAAGGCTTTTGTCTTTTTGCTTTTGATTCCTGTATCCTAAGATTTAATCTTAGATGGTGGATTCTTGCTCCAAGAAGGAGTTCTTGGAGTGGTGTCCGGCGACCGTCACCGGATCATCGACGTGGATTCGTCAAGCCCCATCCGGTCCGGTGTCATTTGGTATCAAAGCATCACGATCTTTTTCCTGAAGGTCCACTTCCTAGAATAGAGAGAGTTGTTTCAAACAATAGGCGTCCCCTCAGATCATGTTCGCATGACATTAGCCATTCCATCCAAGGTGGACTTCAAGACAACAGCTTCAAGAACACATCAGGTATCAATAAGAGTGGACAAGAGAGAGGCAAAGCTTCATCCTGCCTTTGCGCATGAACCTTGCCAGGGAACGTTGGGATTGATCTCTGTTATTGGGAGAGGTGCCATTTCGTGGGCAACGTCAGCACCTGCATGTGAAGGCAAGAACGCGGAAGTTGTCCGCGAGCTGAAGCAGGCCGAAGGCAGCAAGATCACCGCATACGGGGCCGATCGGGTCGGGTGATTCGACGAAGCACCTGGGCGACGACAAAGAAGGCTTCAGACGGGGCTTGGTCGACGTGGCTCCGGGAAGAATAACCGACAGATGGTTCTTGATCAGGCGCGGTTGAGCAGAAGCATGTTGCCCGCAAATTGGTGTTGTGTGGGTCAAAGCAACAAGACGAGAAAGAAGTACTCAACGATTTCCCTTCTTCAATGTTTTGACATTACCGCCCTCCCTGCTGAGATCTCGCATTCAGATCATCTCTGTATACTCCTCGATTGTGCAGTCGTTGATTACACCAGCCAAGCAAGCGAACTTGCTCTCTTGAATAGATTCTTGAAGATTAGAAACAAGATGCTCCACCTGGGACGATCGGCCTAGCATTCTTAGGTGGTGGTTCTTGCTCCAAGAAGGAGTTCTTGGAGTGGTGTCCGGCGATCGCCACTGGATCGTCGACATGGATTTATCGAGCCCCCTCCGGTCCGGTGTCATTTGGTATCAGAGCCGGCAAGATGCTGGCGTTCCCATGAGGGAAATAACATCCTCTTATTGCGTCCTATCTCTTCCTTGAAGCAGTTCTTTCTCTTTTGCAACAACATTTTGTGGAAATCAAAGCAGATGTTGTTAATTCGGTGAAGGAAAACAAGATATCAGCCTGTTGTTGAGCTGATTACAACCTTCCAAATTGGCATATTCGTCTCTTCCAAGCTGTTAGGCCGATCATCCCAGGTGGAGCATCTTCCGGCCCAGGCTTCTCCAATCATATCTTAGTCTGACCAATCTTGCGCCCCACAACCAGCCGTCTTCACGTTCAACTCCAACCCGTGAGTTGTCGTGCTAATCCTATAGTGCAGGAACAAGACTCCTGCTGCCAAACTGTTGTCTAACCTGCTGAGGGCTACAAGGCGCCTATCTTCAGCAAGTAGTTGTATGAATCTTGTACCCTTCTACATACAAAGGCATTACACAATATTGATGATTCTTGCTGGAGTTGTTTCCGTCTAGAAGAAGTTTTCTTGCCCGAAGATCAAGCGGTATCAAGAAGCCTCAAAGAAGACATTCTGTGCAAGCCAAGAATAGTCTAGCAAAATGTCATCTCGCTGGAATCTTCAACGACCACTTCAAGAAGCTGAAATTGAAGATCTTCTGAAAGAAATGGCACGACTCAAACTACGATTGTCAAGAATATAACGAAGCAAAAATTTGAGCCCCCTTTCCCCAGACTTTAATGGCGTCCATGGCAAGTATGCTGCCACGAAGAATTCAAGATCTATCGTTTCAACAAAATCCTTAAGAACCGAAGACGGTGATGATATCATTTCAGATAATAAGATCTCTTCCACGCCACCCTTGATCGAGTTCAGCTTCAAAGAATTTGAAAATCCGTTGTCGAAATTGTCGTATTTGCCTCTCTACGATGAGCTTGTGTACAACATGTAAGATGATGACATGTTCGATGGAGTTCTTGATCTTGATCAACCCATATATGATAATGACGAGAGCAAGGTGGATGCACCGTTGGAGTTAGTCATTCATATTAGTCCTGATAAAACAACAAATACACTCAACGTCATTGATAGCGAAATTAGTATGACCAAACTTGACCACGAAAACTACCTTGGTACCATTACACATTTCGAAACCAAATTATTGGAGGCAATCTCTGTGGATACCGATATGTGCATAGTTGATCCATTTTATGTCCAATTCAATTCAACTCGTGAAGAGTGTTGTTTGGATGAGCTACTAAAGATGCCAAATAAGTTTGTTAGCTATCTCGTTTGTTATCGACTCCAGCTTATATGTAAGTCTCTCCAAGACAGAGCGAATGACACCGGGTGGAATTATCCAAACCGGTTTAGCCAACCAAACCCGCCTCCTTATTGTGGCCAACCGGATCTCATTCTATGAGCTCGAAGTTCCCTTCTACTCCGGTAGAATGACACAGGAGCGTCCATATAAATAAATTGTATTTTCTTATTAGTAATTGGTGTAGCTCTATCTCTTGTGTAGCCTATTATGTGGCTACTTGAAGTCTATAAATATAGGCGAGTGTCTTGTATTAGGGGAGATTTTGGAGATTAATAAAATTAGAGTTTTACTCTTGTGAATTTCTGTATCCAAATATTATTCTTAGGTGGTGGTTCTTGCTCCAAGAAGGAGTTCTTGGAGTGGTGTCCGGCGACCGCCACCGGATCGTCGACGTGGATTCGTCGAGCCCCCTCCGGTCCAATGTCATATAACTAAAATATTAAAAATATTTAATATATTAAAACGTAGCTATGCATAAGTAACAACTCACCAATATAGACAGATCCTGCAGTAGCACAAGCACTATAGGATAAGCAAAGGAAGAGAGAAATTAGATTAATGTGCCTAAGAGAATGAAATGATGGGAGCTGCGCCAAAATTAGCATAAAGGCCCCAAATATTGCCACAAATTCGTAGAGCTTTATTGTTCCATCGGGTTTCTCGATCAAGTATATAGACTGCAAAAACAAAAGTTAAACAATATTAATCAATCATTTAATGTCTTTAATTTATGTATGTTAACATTCTCTAATAAAATGAACTAATAAATTCATATATATATATATATATAGTCCTAAGAGATGTAGCCACTCTTTTGCTTTTTATCATGTCAATTTGTATCGACCTAAATTAAAAAACTACATACATAAGACAGTATATTTATGAATCCAGCACCAATTTGTTGAAAATTCAATGGAAATAAAAATTATGAGTTGCTATTTTATTGCATTCTTTGAGATATGGGTGATGTTGCATAATAAAATATTCATGATAGAAGGATAATTTAATATTTTAGTTTTGTACAAAAAATTCATCACATATATATAGATAAAAGACTACTGTAAGAGATAGAACTTTTGTGAGAAAAATCATGAGACGGCCTAATTTAAATAATTTCATATATGTACATCGTTAGTTACAAATGATTTCATCTTCGATAATTGCAAAAGGTGTAAATACAATGTAGTGCACATGAGCTATGAAGAATGTATTCTAGGGATGGAAGTTGTAAGTGCATTAAGGCATTAAAATTATATTCAAGAGATTGTTTGTGATTTATTTGAGGAGAAGATATTGGAGTCCAAGAAGTCCAGCATAAATATAATTTTGATGCCAAGAGTTGGAACTAGTGTAGACAACATGCATCAACTTTATTCGTGATGACGTTCAATGAAGTTCTGAGTAATGATAAGCATAATATCAGCGGACATCAATCTTGATGTTGGTGGCATGCATCAACCTTATAAGTGTTGATGTGCATTAGTCTTATAAGCGATGACTTACATAACCTTTGTGCATCAACCATATAGGCGATGATATGAATCAATATTATTGACAACAACTTGCATTAAAATTTGTATCTATCAACATTGGTTACAATGATATGCATAAGTCTTATAAGTGATGACATGTGTTGACGTTGTTTGTGATGAAGTCCTTACAAAATAGTAGTCAAGTGACGATGGCCGGATGTTGTCAAGCGACTCTAGTCATAATATTTTAGTTGAGTAACATTAATTGAGTGAATGCAGTAAAAAATTTGCAGTTAGATGATAATGATCAGACAACAATAGTCTTTAGATATTTATAGATAATCCATACTTTCAACAACAATAAATTTCTATTATTTTTTAAGGAACTCATGCATCCTTAGACTTTAGTCTTTAGAGATTTATAGAGAATCTACACTTTCAAAGCTTTAGTGTTCAAGATTTTTTTGAAAACCTATATATTATAAAGTCTTAGCCTTTTGAAATTTTTTCGATAACATATACCTTCTAAGGTTTTAACTTTTTGAGATGTTTTAAAGAATATATACCTTATTAGATTTTATCCCTTTGAGATTTTTTAAGAACCCATATATTTTGAGACTTTAACTTTTTAGATTTTTTGAAGAATCCATACCTTCAAAGGTTTTAATTTTCTGAGATTTTTTTTAAGAACATGTACCTTGTGAAGTTTTAGCCTTTTATGATTTCTTAAACAAATCATACCCTTAAAGATTTTACTCTTCTAAGATTTTTTAGAGAACATATACATTAAGCTTTAGCTTTGTAAGTTTTTTGAAAAACTCATCTTCTAAGGCTTTAGCCTTATAAAATCTTTGGAGAATATGTACATTCAAAAGCTTTAACCTTCTGAAGTTTTTCAAAGAATATGTGCCATATGAGACTTTAGCCTTTTGAAATTTTACAAAATTTATGCCTTCTGAGGATTTAGATTTTTAAGATCTTTTTTATGAATTAAGACTCTATCAACCACTTACTCTTAAAAAGACTTTCTAGTGAGAATCACATTCGCTACTAGCTTCCATCAATGTTTTCTTATAGCATGCATTCTAGGATTTAAAGTAGAGACTCTATCTATCATTTGCCCATATGACGACTTTAAAAAAAATTAATTGTATTAATAAAAAGAGAACTTTTTTAAAAATAGTATAATTTTATTTATCTCCCAAAGATAGATACTACATTTTAATTCTTTTGTATGATATGTTGGATATGTAAGATAATTTGGAATATAATGCAAGACAATTATATCAATTAGAACAAAGACTCCTGAAAACAATAGTGAATAGTAAGATGATTCCTATATCTTAAAAGGAAAGCCTCCTGAATAAGGTATCAAAATTTATCTCTTGTGACATTAAAAGGAGTATCAAAATTTATCTCATGAAAACAATAGTGAATAATGTGTGTTAATTTAAATCTACCAAGGCTATCATTACAGGAAAACCTAGGTATACCAGCGAAAGTATAGCTGCTAGTAGAAGCAGCGATGTAACCAACAGTTATTCCGCCAGTAACTTAGCGGGGATTTTCCATCGAAAAACTTGCTGGCAAATCTTTTTAAAATTGGCGATAACTTCGGGCTGAAAATGCACCAGAAATTACTGACGGGACATCCTATGGAAAATCTATCAGCTTACTTAAACCCGACAAAATATTTTCATGGAAATGCCTCCGAAAACATTTTTGGCACAAAATCCACCCGAATTACCATTAGTAAAAGCCCTATTTTCCTTATGCAGTTGTCTTCCTTCTTCTCATTTCACTCCTGATCATTTTGCTTTGCTCCTGGTCGCGTGATTACCTCACACCGAATGTTGCCTCCATCGCTTTTTGTGTACATTGCTCTGTCGCCATTGTTTGTTGCCTCAGTTGCCGAACCTCCATAATTTGATCTATGTTACCCCAATTCTATTTGCTTTGGTCATGGTTTTTCTAGGTAGACATTCGGAAGAGATTGTACCATCATGTATGCATTTTGTTAATGGCATTCTTCTTGTTGATAAGACTAAAGAGGGAGTTGATGGTGAAATAAATGTAGAATCTATTAGTAGAATTTAAGTTGGATGGTTAAAGTGGAGGACTGCATTGTTCTTATTGTGTTATAAAAATTTCTTCTCAAACTTTATGGAAAATTCTATAAGATGTGGTGAGACATGCAATGCTTTATGGTGTAAAATGTTGGTCATTAAAAGAGAAGCATAACATTTAGTTGTGTTTGAAGAGATGAGAATGTGCATGAGTGGCTTTACTCTTAGAGACAAGATACGAAATGAGCATATACATGAAAAGGTTGAAGAAGCATATACCCGATGACCTAGTTAGGAGATTAGAGGTATTATATTTGGCTTATGTTAAGAAAGGTAGAGGTAGACCTAAAAATACTTGAAAATATCTCTACATTTTTATACAAGTGCCCCTTTAAAGATCTATGCACACCTTTCTTGGTGTGATAGGACTGAAGACTATGACCACGATGTTAGCCAACACCGACCATGCACATTTTTCATGACGTGGAATGCAAGTTAATACTCCTTAAATTTCCCCTAAATAAAAGAGGCACCGAGAGACTGCCAAATGTTTTATTGACCGGGCACTTGTGTGAAATAACACCATCTGCTTTATAAATCAATTTGAATTAAATTTATTTTTCTTTAATAGTTGTTACTCTAATATCTAATATCTTCATATTATATATATGATAAATTCTTCATATTATGGATATTATAAATTAAAGAAGTTGGATATATAACCGATTGACACAAGGATGAAAGACATTAACAGATGAATTTATTAATGAGGTGAATTTTTTATTCAGACTTTTCATCTTAGATGAAAATTTTTTATGCTCTTGTTCTAAACATAAAAATGAAGTGTACCTCACACCAGATGACATAATTGTTGATATATATATCACAGAGGGTTCATGCCCAAATATTGGTATTAGACTTCACATGGTGAGTATGAGCCACATTTCAATTCTCGATGCAGCCCATCTTTAAGTTCTAATATAGCTGATGAAGAAAATATCTTACCTCTTAAAGACTTGGCAACTGGCGGCATAATTTGAACAATATACAGATGAATCGCCAAATAAGGAGGCACATATTTTTTTTATGATATGTTATATGATGCACAACAACTAATATGGAAGGGGTGCATTACTCACTTAGAGTTATTTATTATTATGAAGATGTTAAACATCAAGATAGAATATAATATCTCTTGTGAATATTTTAATCAATTCGTTATACTGCTTAAGGAAACCAACCCGACATATAACATAATTCTTATGAGTATATATGATTCAAGAGAGCTAGGTCGGAGCAGGTGAGGGATCTTATGGGGGATAAACATATTATTTTAATTATCACACTTGGTCACAAGTAGTAGGTGAAATGCAGAAAGACTAGGTTTATGGTTTAGGCTCGCAAGCGTACGCATACGGGGGGAAAACATCTAGTGGCTCTAGCTTCTCAATAAGAAGCTAAGAGTTGTTGTATGAACAACAGGTAGTAACCCTTATAGCCAAGCTAGATCAAGTTAGAAAATCACAAGATGACATGTAGATGCAAATGCAGCAAAATCAGTTGTTGGATGAGTTACAAAAACTGAGGGAGCATTTCAGTGGAAAGCATGCAATATTAACAGAGGAGACAGATCGATTCTGATTAATTTAATTACTGGATATTTCATTTATATGTTAGGACATTTTATTTATGAACATTTCAGTTGTTGGATTATTACTGGACTTTATGTTTAAATTTAAAACTATTTTATGAATGTTCAATAAAATGTTATGAATAAATCTGTTATTACATGTATGCAGCATATCTTTATATTCAATGTTTGAATATGAATATGTTATGTGTATATTTTTTATTTAGGTTTGTTGTGTTGTAGAAAACATGTCAAGGAGTGCTTTTTTTTTTTAATTTTTGGTACATATTTATGACAAATTTTCTGCTGAAAAATGGATATATGATGAAAATGTATCGTCTTTTCATCAGAAAAAATCATCGAAATAAGTGCTTCACAAACGACGAATATTATTGAACAATTCCACCAGAATTTCATCGATAATTCCATCGAAAATGTTTCTTGCGAAAAAATTCCGCCGGAATAAAGTTTCTAACATTCATTTTACCGTCGACTAAATTTCCGCTGGAAATGAATATTTTTTTGACTGAATTACTCATTTTTCGGCGAATCTGGGCCGTCGGTAATGTGTGTTTTTCTTGTAGTGTATTAAAAAAATTAAAAGTATGTAAAATAATATAAGAAAGATTGGTTGAACTGGTAGTATCCAAGAGATTCTAATAAGGTTGTTGTGGAGGAGAAATTTTAGCATGATGATGGCGGGGCATTGTATGGGTGTCATCAAATTGGTTGGCTCTAGCCTACTATTAATGTTGTGGTAGGAGAACTCAATCATGGTATGGTATTGCTCTTAAATGTATAGCCTCCTCTAAGAGTTGAAGAATTTAAGCTTGATTCTTTTCTATCTCTTGAACATAAGATATTCTAAACTTAGGCCTGAAACTCTCATAGGTTGAATTTTGTTATTCTTAATTGAGGATTTGGTTTCCATCCATTGAATAAGTATTTACATTATGTTAAGAATATTTCTTGCAAGGGACGCCAAATTGTTGTTTGCTAGAATATTCATAATCCTAGAGAGGGAGGGAGATTTTAATGTCTAAGCTTTATATAAAGATACAAAATGCACAAAGATAAAAAAGAAAATTGCAAGAGATATAATTTTTATGTGGAAAATTGAGAATGATAAAAAATTATGGGGCATAGCCTAATTAAAATGATTTCACCAGTATAATTCTTCAATTACAAATGATGATATTCCTTAAAATTATGAAAGATGTTGATACAATATAGTAAACATAAATTAGAAATGATGGACTTTATGGTGAAAGTTGAAGGATATCATTTGTGGTTTGCTCAATCGTTCTTCTTTGAAGAGAGGAGACTAGAAATTATTAAATCCATTATAAATTTGGGTTTTAATGTTAGGAGTCAAAGCTAGTGTCAACGTAGAGCATCGATTTTATTGGTGATTTCATGCTTCAACATTGTGTGCAATGGCAAGGGACAAAGTCGGTGGTTGTTTGCCTTAGTGTTGATGACATGCATCAACTTTATAGGTGATAGTATGCATTGACAACATATATAGGCCTTATAGGTAATCATGTAGCATGCATAATTCTTAAGTGATCGTGAGTGTCAAACTTTATTAGCAGTGATGAGCTATAAATTGGTGAGCATCGACATTAGTGTCAGTAGCATGCATACACATTATTGCGGTATAGCTGATGATGTGTGTCGATATCGTTTGCGATGAAGCCGGAAGGAGATATTAGTCAATAAAGATGTGTGTTGATGTTGTTAGCCATGAAGTCGGTGAGAGATAGTTGGATCGGACGATGATAGTTAGATGATGATAAACAGACAACGAGGGTCGAGCAATGATAGTCAGTCGATATTGATCACTATCGATGTTTGTCAACGTTAGTTTTCAGGTAAAGTTATTGAGTTCTTCAAACTTCTAAGCTCCCTCTAGATTTGAGTTCTCCATTATGTAGATAATAGATGTCTATTTTTAGTCTTCTTGAGCGAAACTTTGATAATTTCAACCTAAATCACTAAACACTACATAAGACGACCTATGCTAATTTTTTTTAGCATAGTCCATTCTTTTAGCATTTAAGAGCCTTAATGACTTCATAATTGAATGAGTTTGGGTCGATGGCTTCTTTGTGTCGAGCCTTGGATTTTCACTATAATCACACAAGAATTAGAAAACATTCAATTAATATCATGAAATTTTTAATCACAGTTCAATTGCTTAATATGGGCTCCTTGGATTTGAATTGGATTACTTTTGACACCATTAGACTCATCTTATTGAGATATTCAATTCAAATATAAGTTTGCCAAAATTGAAGGTTAAATGATCCTGATTTTAATTTTGGAAGCTTTTAATTCAAATACTGCATCGAGATTCATGTATGATCAAATGATTTTTCTAGTAATTTATGTGGTGATATTATTGTAAATAGAGGTCATTTGTGTTAATTTTGTAACCCCATATGATTTAGTGTTATACACATAATTGTTAATACAAATTATAAACTGTTAGGATTTTTTTTTATGATGTTTCTTTTCATTAATATGAAGGCAAACAATAAGAAATAAAAAAGATGAATCAGATGCTGCAATTTTGAGCACATTTATTTACTCTTCTATCTTGAAACATACAAATTTGAACTAATTTTCTTCTTTTAACATTTCTTAAGATAAAAGAAAACAAAATGGTAGAATCACTGATAAATTAAGACCATATTTACTTGGCTTTATCATTCCTTTTATTTATTAATAATTCTGTAATTATAATGCATGAAAATCAATGAAGGATACATCATTGATTTAGCATTGTATATATTTTTATTGTATTTATAGAAGGACAATGAAGGGGATCATTGTGAAACCCCCTATCAAATATTTGAAGATAAATTTGGATTATGATGAATTTCATAATCATTAGATTTAGATTTCATTTGGGACAAATTTCTTACTGCTTCTTAAAGCAATTTTCTAATTAAAAAATTTTAGTTTTTATACTAAAAAATTATTTTAAGAAGCAATAATAAATCCGTTTCAAATGAAAACCAACTCAAATAATAATTTAAATTTTTGCTTTTTAAATTTCTTGTACTAAAAAAAGTACTTTAAAAATAATAAAAAAGAAATTCCAAACAAATCCTTAGTTTTATCTCAAAATAAACTCAAGAGCTATAAAACTCATTGCGATTAAATTGAACCATAAATACCTTCATGCTTTGTCCACCAAGCAGAACATTGCCGACAACGGCACCGAAGCAAACTAAGAACTGAATTGGTCCAATGTAATAGCGCCCCCAAGTAGAACCTACGATCAACACATAAATAATCATAATCTAACTCTATCTTCACCTTCAAAATTATCACACAGTTTGACTATTAACTATATCATTTTATTTTTGGGCTAAAAAAATAAATCTATGTTATTTTCTTACATTTATAAAGGTATTTTAGTTTTTATATTTTTTTCTCATGTAAATATTGGATTAATTAGGTTATGTATAATCTTAGTTTTGATTTATATTATAATTCTCACCAGAATATTATTGATGGTGTTATATATTAATATATTATGTTTCTTGTTATTGATTAGTCATCGTATTTTGGTGTTCATAAGCTCTAAAAAAAATAAGATTAAAAAGCTCTAAATTTCATAAAAGTATGAAAGTAACACAAATGATTGGAACATTTCGATTCATCACTTAAGCTCTATTTATATGCTTAAATTGAGATTCAATATTGCTTAAAAAATTTTAGGGATTTTTACATGTTTAACACTTAAAACTATCATATTTACCTATTAAACACCTAAAGTTATCTATTTACTAATATACCACCTCAAAACGTTTAACCTCATCAAAAAAACCACTCCTTCGCTCCCGTCACAGCAGACTCCGCCGGACCTCGTTCGCCTCTTCACCGTGCCTACCAAACTGTCAACTGAAACACAGGAGGTCTACTGCTAATGATAGGACATGGAATAAGATAATCGAGCTCTTCCTCATTAGAGAAGATAGAAGATAGATCAACACTACCAGGAGACAAATCTTTAAAGGGCCAGATGGGGCTACATGATTTTTCTTAGAATTAAAATGCTTGATCATCATATCACCTTATGAACCACAACAGGACCAAAGTCAAATACAGAAATCAGCGGCTCTGTATTGCACTATCTCTGACGACTTGGAGAACAAGTCATCTATCCGGCGCGTACCAGGAGGAAGCGGCTTCTCCGAATTGTTCTTTTTACTAGTCGGAATAGGCGGTGGCTTTGATGTCTCGGGAAGGGAGTCAAGGAGGAAGTCAGCAGTTGGCGAGTGGCCGGTGATGGCAGTTCGCAGATCCTCAAGCTTGACAGTCTTCCGCCGCTTGCGGGCAGCAGCATTCCCAGCTTTTTCCGCCATGAATTCTATAAAGAGCTCGGTGAAGAGGCGAACGAGGTCGGAGATGGCCGAGAGGGCCGAGCTGTGACGGGAGCGAACGGAGTGGTTTTTTTGATTAGGTTAAAGGGTTTGAGGTGGTATATTAGTAAATAGGTAACTTTAAGTGTTTAATAGGTAAATATGATAGTTTTAAATGTTATACATGTAAAAACCCCTTAAACATTATATCAATTACTTCTTACATAATAGAAAATTCTATATCAACTTTGTAATGCGCCACAGCTGTCAAATAATGCGGTAGAAGGTGGGCCACATAAATGTGGGGCTCTGAATAATTTTTTTTTTTTAATTTGAAAAAATTGTTAGATGCATAATATCTAAAATATAACTATTCATCAAACTAACTGATATGCTAATTTTTTTTTTACTATTAAATTCATATATTTGAATGTTTATACTTCAATTGAATTTTTTTTTTTTTAAATTGTTTTTTATACAAAATTTCTAACTTTTTTATTTAATTTTTTAAAAAAGTAGAAAAAAAGCTATTCCAAATTAAGACTTAGAATTTTGGTAGGACTTTCTTACTTATTTTTTAAAATAATTTTTAAGTAAAAAATTAAAAAATTTTGTATTAAACAAACTTCTTTAATAAGCAATAAAAAATCCCAACGAATTCTTAATGATAAAACTGTCGCGACTTCTACAAAATAAAAATAAAAAATACATGGACTTCGATATGAACTTTAATATTTTGATGACACTATGAAAAATGAAAGTAAGAGGTTATAAATTTTGTAAATTATTAAAATTTAGGTCTTATGGGAAAAAATAGAAATAAAAAAATATTAAAATAAATTGTATAGAATGAGCTTAAAAATTGTTGGAATTTTTTTTTTTAAATTAATGTAATATTGTTTTTTAATATGCCCACCAATCTAAAAAAAATGTCAAAAAATTTTCAGCTCATTCCAATAAGATATGTTGATATAATTTTTATTCAATTTTATATATGCAATTACCAAAAAATATATGAATGGTAATATAACACAAATATATTCGGTATTATAATTCCATATTTATGAAAAAATACTCGTTAATTTATTTTTATTCTAAAACAAAATCTAATCCATGAGAATAAAAAGGGTACATACGAACCTAGAATCTGGTGAGCCATATCTCTGAACCGGAGCTGCCGGCGGCCAAGCTGAGCTTGGTTCTCTAATACCAAAGAGATAAGATTATAAGAGTAGAAAGTAACAGCAGCCGCCGTGAAAAGGAAAATAACTCCGGCGACCCACCCCAACGCCGACAGAGCCAGCGGCAAGCTTAGTAACGCCGGTGCCACAATTGACGTCGTCAGATGGTATCCACAGTGAAGCCATGATCCTGCAGAGAGAAAGATGAATAAAGGAAAGTTTTTTCGTCAAGTGACATTTTTTTTTTAAATTTATCACCTTTGGATTGCAGTACAAAGAGCGCTCCGGCGTCGAGCTGTGGAGCTTGAGAAGGGATTTGGCCATTTTTGTTCTGTTCTTCTTCTTCCTTTTTCTCTCCCATTCTCTCTGCTCAATTTGGGGATACTTTCGCACTGGTTATGGGAAAAAGCTTTTGAAAAAGGAGAGAGAGAGAGTTTGGGCAAATATGAATGCGGATTAAGGCGTTATTTGTAAGGAATGTATTGATTTTGGGGAGTGAAGTTGTCAACGAGGGCTACTTTGACTTTGCTACTTTGAAATAAGATTTATAAATTTTTATATTAATTAATTAAAAAGTGTTTTATTCTTCAAAAGTTTTTAGAAGAAGACTAATCATTAATTAATTTAGTAAACGGAGTTCCCATAACTTAAAATTTGTAAAAGGAGCAAAATTGGGAAATAAATTTTCGTAAATTTTTTTCTTTATTTTAATAATTTAACATTTTATATTATTATATTTGATTTTATCTAGATGAAAAGATTCTACTAAATTTAAGTGAATTACAAAAATTGACCCGTCTCTTCAGTTAGGAGCAGTCAAATCATAATAGCTTGGAGAGTTAGGTGAAGGTCCGGTGGCTGTCGGGCGGATGATCAATAGTGTTCGGACAAAAGTTTAGCTGACGAGAAATGATTTGATAAAGGTTGGGTGAAAGTCCGACGATGCTCGGCTGCTAGGTGGAAGTTTGGAGGCGGTCGGCGGTGATCCGACATAGGTCTGGCTGAAGTCCAAAGGTGAACGACGGCCGGGTGGAAATTCAGCGACAGTCGGCGACCGGGCGGTGGACCGACGATGGCCGGGCTGAAGTCCGGCTGAGGTTGGCGGCTGGGTAGTGGTCCAACGGTGGTCAGGCTAAAGTTCGGTGGTGGTCGGTGGCCGGGCGGCGGTGCGACGGTGGTTAGGCCGGAGTATGACGGCGGTCGGCAACCGAGCGGTGGAGTGCTCCATCGGATGGCCCGTATTGATTTCCCAATCATAAAGCGTTTATCGGACATTTGAGTTTCTTAATGATATCAAAATTTGATGATCTTGGGCTCGTTGGATTTGTTTGTCGAGCCGCTCAATTCGACTATAAGCATGTCAAGTTTGATAAACGTTTGGTAATCCAAAATGTAGTTCGAACTTTCCAAAAGTGCTTTGAGTCTTTGATTTGGACCCATTTGAGCTTGGATTGTGTCGAATTTGGTGTCCTTGGGTTTGTATTTTTGAGACAAACAATTTCACTATAAGTTTGCTAAAATCAAAGTATGAATGATTCCAAATTTAATTTCAGAAGTTTCCAATTTGATTTTGCCTCGAGGTTCGTGTTGGATCTAGACTATATTTTTGTTGACGTATCAATATATATCATGATTAATTTTTAATCTCCAAAATTTAAAGAATACACACACACACACACAATTGTTTCAAGTTGTAAAATTAATAATGTTTAATATAATTTTTAATTAAGTTATGTTTACCTTTTCTCAAGTTGTAAAATAAAATTACATATATACCAATTTACACCTCATAATATTTATACTTGTTGCGTCCAGGAGTATTCGCGGCGGTAGAGAAATATAAAGTTTATCGTCTTAGCGTTGTACGAAAATCCGGCATGCAATCAGAGAAGAGAGGGGGTCTAGCATTTATGAGACACCAAGATTTTTACGTGGAAAACCCCTGAAAAAAGGGTGGAAAAACAATGGGGCCTAGCCCAGTTTGAACGAATCCACTATTATTTGCAGTCGATTACAAATGAAGCCCTTCCTTGGGAGAAGGCCTTAGCTTGATGTACATCTTATAGAGTACATTACATGATGTAAATACAAAGAGCTACTATTGACATATTTGCTTTGTTGGAAGGACTGTAGTCGGCGGGCGACGGAAGTCAGGAGGACCGTAGTCAGCTGGCAACGGAGGTTGGAAGGACTGTAGTCAGCGGGCGACGTAAGCCAGGAGGACCGTAGTCGGCGGGCGACGGAGGTCATAAAGACTGTAGTCGGCGGGCAACATAAGTCAAGAGGACCGTAGTCGGCGGGCGATGGAGGTCAGAAAGACTGTAGTCGGCGGGCCACAAAGATCTGAAGGACAACGTCAAGTAGAAGTCCAACAATGGAAAGAAATCCATCTTCGCGTAGACGTCCAGCGAAGTCCGACAACTGGTAGAAGTCCGGTGTCGGGTAGAAAACTTGGCGAAGAGTGAAGGTTCGACGTCGGGTAGAAGTCCGACGTCTATTGGTGGCAAAGGAGAACTCCGGCTTCACTTGGGCGGAGTTTCAGCGTCAGAAGGGAACTCTGTTGAAAATTGGGAAGAATTTCAGCATCACGTGGAAGTTGTGCAGAATTCCTGCGTTTCCTGAAAATCCGGCAAAGTTCCGGCGTCTTCAGGCGGCAAGAAGAGCTCC